>NC_091476.1:157675201-157752701 GCF_036971445.1 Narcine bancroftii
ACAGAAGTTTTCAGTTTATCTACTTTTGGTGATGGTGGATGAGGGAAGAATATTGGGAAATCTTCCTTTTCTTTCAGTAGTACCTTGGGCTCTCAGTCGGTATCCATCTCAATGAGCATTTCAACTTCTCTTTTTAAAGACAATCAATGACAACACTATGTTATCTCGGTGTTGCACTAAAATGTCCAACTAGATTAGACCCAGATCTGGAACTGGATGTAGAATTTCATAGAGAGTGGTTGACAAACATGTTGATGTGTCATATTTCTTTAATGAAATGCCAACTCATGGTAATGCTGTAATCAGCAGGTCACGCTTGTGTTGTGCCTGCTTGTCAACTTGTTCACTGAAGGATATGAGAGAATATCTGTAAGTTAAATCCCAGGACATGCAGGCAACAATGGAAATCGTTGAGTTCACAATACACCACAAGGTACTGGGGCGGATTGTACTGACTTTATACTGCTGGCTTTATGGCAGAGGTCATACCACGCTCACTAGTTTTTTTTTCAGTTGAAGCAGTCTATTTGAAACAGTAAATGGACAGAAAGTAAATGACCTGAGAAGAAGAGTTCTCAAAAAGTGAATGAGTTGATCATGGTAAAGACATTCTTTTGAAAATGGGAAAAATAACATTAGCTGTAGTACAGCTGCTTCACATCTGGCACTGTCAACTAAACAGTGAGGTTTATAAATCCGTTCTGTGCTCTTAATTACTATTCCTGTAATTTCCACTCTGAGTGCACAGTTATTCATGGCTTTCCAAAATAAATACACTTTGCTAAAAGCTAAGAGTCTTTAGGAACAAACTCTCCTCTTTCCTCTACCTGTTTTTGAGCTACAGAAATTTAAAATGTCATTTGAAACATGCAGACCTGTTTTTTAAAATAGCAAAATCCATCTGTGTGGGCTTTTCGGTGGAATGCTTTGCCACATTCGGAATTAATTTTAATGCCCATTTCTTCCCTTGCATGATTAAAACACAGAAAGAGAAAATGATGAATTGAAAGTATGTCAGTATCCGAGGCTGTCTTTATTGCCATGATTTTTCCCCTCTAATTTTCATAAAGAGGTGGTTAGAATTGTTATTAATGGACAAGCAGTCATGATAACGTTGGTGCCACTTCAACAACCGGCTAGATGGAATAAACTCTTGCAACATGATGCTCAGATGTACAGCAATCCTGTACCATGTGACTTTCCATTAACCAGTACCAGCTTAGTATTATTTTCTGAAGTTTGTATATGCTGAAAAGAAAATGTTGAAAATTTAAAACCTGAGGTTAAGTAGGAAGCAACTTTACGTTGTTGGTACAATAGAAGATCCTTTTATTTGGTGTGACATAGATCTGTGTCATTAAAGTGTTTCATAGTTAAAGTAGCTTATTATTGGCTAATATCCTTTTATTGCAAAAGTGGACACATTTTTCCATACATTGGCTCTAACTTGTCAATTATTGTAATCTTTTAATGACTCAAAAAAAACCCAAAAAGGCATGACTATCCGATCAAATACTTCAGAAGAGGAAAGACATTTTAAAGCTGTCATGTAAACTTTCTGAATTAATTTGTACAGGTAAGGAATGACACTAAGGGAGATCATTAACCTGATTCCTGGTTTAATGCTGAGCTAGCTATCCTTTAGTCAGAATGGTCACTGAGGTGCCATTTAAAGGTTCAGTGCTTTGGCAGAAAATCAGACTGGCATTTTAATCCTGGTTGCTATCCAAAACCCATTTCACAAAGCTTGTATTTGTAGACATCAGGTGAGGCAGAAGCAGACTTGTCTGTGGTCCTTCGCCATCCACATTCCAACGTCCCCAAAACTCAGAAATCGGTATTTCCACTTTCTTTGAATATCTTTCTTAATAACCATAAAATTAACCAAACAATTCAATAAAATTAAATAGATCAATACAAGGCAGAAAGTTTCAGATACCAAATGTAATTAGAACGACTTTGTTTTTGATTGATTGGGCTGTGCATTTCCTTGCTGACAGGCTCTGGAATGTGGAGTACCTGTAATTCAAAGCATACTCTTATGTTATTTCAGCTGGACTTCACCTGGATGCAAGTGTGTTAGAAACTAACTCAGTATTTACTTTTAGGTTTTTGACCTCACTCCAGTGCTTCTAAATTCCAACTGAGGATTATACTAGCATTCCTGGATATCTATGAAAATCTGCAGTGACCACATTCTACCTTGTTTGTTATTTCACTGATCAAAACAGTGTATGGGGTTCAAGCATGCTCTGGAATATCTTTCTGTTCCAATAAATTCTGGAAAAGAAACAGCATTGAATCTTTAAAGTACTTCATATTGTACCTTCTTAAGGAGTGCTTAACTTGTGTCTTTTATATGACAAGCTAAATGCAACTAAATCAGAATTTCTGCATTGGTTGAATTTGACATTCCAGACACAAATTGTGCTAGTTTTCAAAAATGAAAATTTCTGCCTATTAGGCAATAAACAACACAAAGGCAGGCATAATAGGGCAGTATTTTGGCAAAATGAAAATTAGCATTAGCTATATTCCTTGTGATATTTAGAGAAAGGTTGAATGTCAACTCCTTACATTCAACTATTCTCATGTTACAGAATAAAAAATGGGTTTCAATAATTTTTATTCTCAATTCCCTATTTGTAGATTTTATTTCAGTTAAGTATTTGATTTAATGTTAGTAATGCTTCCAGTGAGAATGAGTTTGGTGGTGCACACCTCTTCTGCATCTCCTAAGCACCCCCCCCCCCCCTTCCTGGTTCCTCACACTGCTTGTTACCTTGCTAAGAGAGAAAAGGGGCAGAAAAAGATGAAAACCCAGAAGGAAATTATTGTAAATGTGGTGATGTAACCACGACTATAGCCGCACTCCTTCTGGGCTACTGCAAGGGGCAACCACTGTAACTGCAGGTAGGCAACCTGGGAGGCTGCCCCCACCATGCTGGCTGTCAATCACCTGCCCATGTAAAAACTCGAGTCAGCCCCTTCCTAAATCAGTCGGGCATGTGGAAGCAGAGGCCGCAGAGACATGATGTTCAACTTTAAGCTGATTAAAGCCTTTAGTACAGTCTTCTCAAGCTTTGTATCTGTTTGCTGCACCACAGCGCATCACAGTATTAGTTTGCCTTCCACAGGGAATGAATAAATTCTGGAAAACAATTCTGAGTCATTTCTTTTTCTACGCCCTATGCGAACCCGTTACACTCACATAAATCATTAATTTACGTGGATCCACTGTAACATACTAACTGACAGTTACATTACTTTGGGAATTTGCTTGACAGTAGACTGGCTTGTGAATGGAGTCACAGGTAAGTTATTTGTTTATTTGCTTGTATTTTATTTTAATGTTTTAAAAATTAATTTATTAGGATCTTACATCTAATTTTAATCTTTTTGATTATAACAATTTTAATAGTTTTTAAATATCTGAATGTCAGAGATACTTAAAAGCTATAAATCAAGCTTCAAAGGTTTTGATAGCAGGCAATACTCTGCCCTAAGGCTTTGCTTCCTTTCAAAGTCTGGCTTTCCAGGGCTGGGCAAAAATTCCTCCAGACAGCTAAAGGCCTAAACCTCACGTTTAACCAGAAGAACTGTGTGTTCCACACATCACGTCTAGCTATATTAGGGTGCGTGGTGGAGAATGGAGTAATTGGACCTTACCCTGAGCATACACAGCCCCTGCTGGAGCCCACTCCCCCATAGCCTCAAGACCCTGAAAAGATGCCTGGCGTTCTTTTCATATTATGCAGAATGGGTCCTTAATTATGCAGACAAAGCCCACCTTCTGGTAAAAACTACCATCTTTCTCCCATTGGCATCAAAAGCGTAGACAAATCCATCCCATTCCAGGTGGAAAGTGATGGGTCCGACCGCCCTGGCTGCCCGCTTAATCAGGCAGGCACGATGGTGGCATTTTTCTCCCGTACCCTCCAGGTCCCTGAACTCTGGCACTCACCTATTGAGAATGGAGTCTAGGCCATAGTGGAAGCTGTGTGCCACTGCAGGCATTATCTAGCTGGCAAACCATTCACCTTGCTGACTGACCATTGTGCAGTCGCATTTATGTTTAACAACAAATTAAGAATGACATGATCCAGAGGTGGAGAACTGAACTGTCCACCTACAACTACGAGATCTTGTACCAGCTCGGGAAGCTCAACGAGACTTCCGGAGCCCTGTCCCAGGGTAGCTGTGCCAATGCGCAAGCAGACCACCACCAAGTCCTTCACAACAGCCTCTGCCAACCTGGAGTCACCAGGCTCTATCACTTTGTGAGATCCTGCAACCTCCCATTAGGGAGCTGACCCGCAGCTGCCTGGTCGGTGCAGAATGCAAGCTGCACTTCTACTGGCCAGAGAAAGCTCAACTGATCAAGGCCACCCACCCCTTCAAACGTCTAAGTATGGACTTCAAGGATCCCCTCCCCTCCACGAACCGGAATGTGTACTTTCTCAACAATGTTGATGAATACTCATTATTCCCGTTTGCCATCCCCTGCCCAGATATGACCACAGCCACAGTTATTAAGTCCCTGCGTAACCTCTTTACGCTCTTTGGATACCCAGTGACATCCACAGGAACTAGGAGTCCTCATTCATGATTGAGGAGTTGCACAATACCTGCTGGCCAAAGTCATAGCCACGAGCAGGACCACCTGCAAAAACCCCTGAGGGAATGGCCAGGTGGAAAGAGAGAATGGCACAATTTGTAGGGCAGCCCTCCTGGCCCTTGTCAAAAGGACTACCTGTCTGCCAGTGGCAAGGACCTACCAGAGGCACTCCATGCCACCAGGTCCCTCCTCTGTACTGCAACAAATCCATCCCTGCATGAAAAATTATTCTTCCCCAGGCAGTTGATGCCAGGAACCATGCTACGGGTCTGGCTGATGACCCCAGAGCCTGTGCTACTCTGGAGACACACCAGAACCCATAAAGCAGATCCCCTGGTCAAGAAGGTCCAACTCCTCTACGCGAACTCACAGTATGCCTATGTGAAGTACCAGGATGGGTGGAGAGACACCTGTCTGGGACCTGGCACAAGCAGGAGCCCCCACAACTGAGACACTTGCTGGACCCCCCACAGTCAACTAACCAGCACCCCCCTTCCCCACAACCACCAAGGATATGGTCGGTATCCAACCCCACCATTGGCACTACTTACACTGCCCAACCCCACCATTGGCATTACTTACATCGCCCAACCCCAACCTGCACACACTCTCCCCCCCCCCCCCTAAATCCAGCCCAACTGATTCTGTTCAGCCATCTGAATCACAGCCCGTCACACAGAGCACCGCCCAGTCGCCAACATGTACACCATAGGTGGCACTGCAACATTCAGTTCGACAGACGAAACCACTGGACAGGCTGAACCTGTAAATAGACTCTGAATGGACTCTTGACACTTCACCCTGCCGGACTTTGTTTTAAAAGAAGGGGTGAATATAGTGGAACACTGTAATACATGCATTGTAATGGTTGGCCTGGCCCTGATACTGTAACTCCTCCCACTCAGGGTTCCTAATAATGGCGGTATCACCCAATCCCCTCCCTCAGTACTGCCTTGGAATCCGGCCAACAGTATGTAAAATATGCCTGTAAGTTTACAGCAATTAAAGCCTATTAATCTTGACTTCTGGACTGTCAGGCCTAATTGATAATGCTACACCTATGTTTCTTTTCTCCCTAGAATTCCATCAACACTGCCCAGATACTATTATTCACCTACACACTAGGGGCAATTTACAATGGCTAGTTAACCTATCAATATAAATTCCTGCCCAGTTTTGCGTGAGATGTAGATGAGTGATCTCTGGAGACTGGCTGATTGCTTTTAAAATATCTTACTTGGAATGAAATTGGAATGAAATGGGATCTTTTAGAGAAACAACGGCCTAGAAATTTCATTGCCTTTATTTTTAGACACTATCAAAAAATCTGATTGAGGATGCAATCAAATATTTAAGATGCATCTGGATTTTGTTATGCATTCTTCATGCACATGTCATACATGTGCACGGATATCAATGAGTAAGTATATTTTTTTGGCATATAGCACTTTTCTTTTGCTTCCTGAACAAAATTGTTTTGCACTTAAATGGTGTGACATCTTATATTTATGCAGACTTTTAACAGTCCTGCATTGATATTAGTTATGTGTCTGTTGTTGTTATTCAAGGTACAAGTTCCATCACTACTTCTTGCCTGCCAGTGACCTCAGAACTCTCTGATTGATCTCAGTCCTTGAACCCAAATCGCCTCTCTGTCAGAAATCATATTTCTGCCTTTCTCTTTGACCTTTGTGTCTGACCCCAGCATCATCGTCACTTTGACTGACTCCAACCCCCTGATCTTTGGTACTCCTGATTCCATCTCTGCCTTCCTTCCTCCACCGATTCTGTCCCTATGTAACCACTTGACTCTCACTGCTTCCCTGATACCATCCACCCAAAATATTGCAATCGATTTCTTTCACCAACAAATCAATTGTGGGAGCAGCGAAGAAAAGTTTTGAATGCATAATACGTGTAGGGCCTATCCAATCATACAGGATACCTAGATGCTTCATATAATAGACTGCCAATTGCCACATCAAAACCAGGTACTGTTGATATGAACTGCTGTTTTAGGTAGAGCCCAACATGTGGCCCAGTTGCATTCTGCCCTGATCCACCACCATCAACATGTCATGTTGTCTGGTCATTCATTGATTTATTATTGATTTTGACTGTATAGCATCACTCTAAAAAGTAATTGATTGGCTATGAAAATTTTAGGACTTGTATTGGGCATGATGAAGTTTAAAGCATTTGAAATAGAGATGAGGAGAGATTTCTTCAGCCAGCTAGTGGTAAATCTGTGGAAATTGTAGCTACAGATGGCTGTGGAGGCCAAGGGTTGTTAACTCGGCCTGTGACATCATAGGCACCAGACTCTACTTCATCGACATGAGGTGGTCTTAAAAAAACAGCCTTTATCCTCAAAGAACACAACCACCCAGACTATGCCCTCTTCACTCTGCTACCAACAGGAAAAAGGTACAGGAGCCTAAAGACAAGCACTCAGTGGCACTGGGTTAGCTTCTTCCCCACTGCCATCAGATACTTGAATAATCAATGAACAGAAGACACTTTAATTTTTATTTTTGAATATTATCGTTGTAAGGTGGTTCATAAGATGAATGTTTGCACTGTGATGCTGCCACAAAACACCCGTTTTGCTACTTGTACTGGAGGACCAGAATAGCAAACAGAATAAATAATAATAAAAGGTGACTATATGGTCAACTTTTACCAAAGTTGCTGCCTGTAATGCAAATACTCTTCCTCCAGCCGAGTCTCTGAGAAACCTGCTGTTATTTGATGATTCCTTAAAAAAAGTGTGTGATAGTACAGATCTATCACCAGTGTATATAGTGTATATAGTTACAGTATCTAGACTGTGCTTACAGCGATTGGCTGAGAGCTAAGCCACGCCTACTGTCTGGGCCTTAAAGGGTTGTGTCCCTGGCCAGGTCGAATCATTCTGGACTGGTCGGCCACCTGTGAATAGCTCCTGTCTTTTGGTAATAAAAGCCTTGGTTTGGATCAACAAGTCTTTGGTTCTTTCGACGAGCTCTACAAAGTGCACATGGTAAATCTTAACCTTGCTATTAAGGTATGATTTCCTGTGTGTGTTCACTGAGAATTACTTATATAAGTAATATATATTACTACTCGAGATGGCAGAGGTCGACAGCATCGAGTCCACGCTGCTGAAGATCCAGCTGCGCTGGATGGGTCACGTCTCCAGAATGGAGGACCATCGCCTTCCCAAGATCGTGTTATATGGCGAGCTCTCCACTGGCCACCGTGACAGAGGTGCACCAAAGAAAAGGTACAAGGACTGCCTAAAGAAATCTCTTGGTGCCTGCCACATTGACCACCGCCAGTGGGCTGATAACGCCTCAAACCGTGCATCTTGGCGCCTCACAGTTTGGCGGGCAGCAACCTCCTTTGAAGAAGACCGCAGAGCCCACCTCACTGACAAAAGGCAAAGGAGGAAAAACCCAACACCCAACCCCAACCAACCAATTTTCCCCTGCAACCGCTGCAATCGTGTCTGCCTGTCCCGCATCGGACTTGTCAGCCACAAACGAGCCTGCAGCTGACGTGGACTTTTTACCCCCTCCATAAATCTTCGTCCGCGAAGCCAAGCCAAAGAAAGAAGATATTACTTATATATTAAGGATTATCCATTCTTGATTCAGTTTTGTAAGGGATTGGCTGTGGAAAGTGGATTGAAGTCACCTATGATGGCCTCAGATGTGGTCCATCTTTGACACACCACAACAAAAGTATGAGTGCTACGAGATTGTGATCGTGTTTTATGATCAATTTTACATTGTAAATCAATCCTGTTGTGCATTAAAAAAAGGTGCTGAACATTTAAATTTATCTGCCTGGCGTCAGCAGTTCATTACTTAATTCTATTTGGGCTTTGCAACAGCAGAAATTAAATGTCTTAAAACATTTGCAAAAGCTAGTTATTTGTCATTTAACATTTAGGGTAACATTTAACAGGCCAATGTAATGTGAAATTTGAAGAAAAATTGAATTGAAAGCAAGAATTGCTGAGAGTGTACAACAGGTCCATTGACATCCGAACAAAAAGATGTAATAGTTAGCCAAAGATGCTTCATCATCAGTTTTGGTGAACTGCATTGACCCAAACTATAATGTATATATTTTTTCTCTTTTCAGATGTTGACATGTCTGCTGAGATTTCCAGCAGGTTCTAAAGAAATACAAAACATTTGTTAAAATTATCAATTTTCCTTTTCAATTTTGCCTTTCATTTCCTATCAAAGCATTGCATGTAAAGCAGTTTAAATTTGAAGGAAGCAGAGGAATTTTTCCTTTACCCAGGCAATATCTATATCAAAGTCAAAAATACCATTTCATTCCTAACTGTAAATTACCACTTTTTCTTTGGCTTGGCTTCGCGGACGAAGATTTATGGAGGGGGTAAAAAAAATTACCACTAAGCTTGATGATAAAGTGAGATCTAAACTTAAATGGTAATTAATTAGAAAGAAGGTACCAGAGAGCATTCTGACAATATGAAGAGGATTACATAAATGCAATATAAATTCAGAATATGAAGGTTTTTCCTGATTGACCTACACGAACCTTTTGAAAGAACTAATTTCCAAAATGGATTAGGGTTTGAAAATTGATCATCTAAACAGCAAGTTTAAGGGAAGTATGATACTTTGACTATGCTTGTGAGAAGAAATGGGGAGACATTACCTAGAAGTGGAGATGTCTGGTCTTTCATTAAGAGCTTCATTGCATCTAATGAGTTGGGACCATGTTATAAATGGGGTAAGGTATTGATTTTGTGGCTTTGATAGTGTGATTTGGATCAGGGCCTTGAGGAGTTAGGGTGATGAAAGAGTTGAGGATTTGGGACAATCTGGGATTGCGAGATAGGGTAGTTGAGACCCAGGGCAAGAGTCAGTATCCTGTCAAGTTGATATGCTAGCTACTCTATATCAATCTCTAGGGATCAACATGCATTTTAGGACAAAGCAATTGTGTTTTACAACAACAATTGTACATTCCAATTACAAAAAAAATTAGGGAAGCAGTCTTTCATTTTTATTTGGATTCCAAGAAAGCGATTCATACATTTTAACATGATGTGATTAATACATTTTGAAGGCAGAAGAAGAGTCACTAAAGAGATCACTAATTGATCAAAGTTCTTGTATTTTTATACTTCATCTACATTTACTTGTGAATTTCTTGACTTTTCTAAATGTGTACATGCTCAATAATCATGTGAAAGTTCCAGGCTTCTATGACAACTTCCAAACCTGTGAGCTCTACCATGTAAAAAAGACAGGGAGAGCAGATACATGGGAACACCACCAAGTTACACATCATCAGGATTTGGAAATCTGTCCTCAGTATTTCACTGTCACTGATTGAAATTCTGGAACTACCTCCCCAATAGCATTGTGGGACTGCTTTTGGTTCAAGAAGCCAGTTCATCACCACCTTCCAAAAAGCAATTAGGGATGGGCAATATGTGCCAGCTTTGCAGCAATGCCCAGATCTCAAAATTGATAAAATCAAATGTAGATGGCAATAAGCAACAGCTCATTGCACAATATTCAGAGATGGGTCAATTTGTGGTAAGTAACAGTCATATCCACACTAGGGCTTGACAAACTTTGAATAATAAAAAGTCTAATCATCTATCCTTGGCATTGTTTGCCATTAACATTCTACAGGTCACAGTTGAGTAGAGATAAATTGGACCATGCATGTAAATATTGTGGATAGTAGAACAGATCGGAGGCTACATATTTAGGGATGCCAGGCAATACTAAAGGTGATCCTTTGTCTATCAATGAAAAACCTTTTTTTTTACAATCTACAAAGTAGAAATGATTGAATATTCTCTTGCCTGGATAAGTTCCGCTCAGCACCATCAAGGACAAAGCAACCTGATTAATTGGCACCCATCCATCATCCTAAGTGTCCATTCCCTCCAGAACGAAAGCATTGCTCTTCTGTGTACCACCTGCAAAATGTACAACACCTGTTCAACTTACCACTCAAATAACAGTTCCCAAATTGCATGAACCTGTCATAGTGAAGGACAAAAGCAACAGGTTCATGGAAAGACACCAACTGCAAGTACCCCTCCCAAGTCACACGTCTCCCAGACTTAGAAATACATGATTCGTCCTTCAAAGCCAGTTATGCCTAAATTTTAGCACACCCTACTCAACAGCACTGTGGGAGTATCTTCACCAGAAGCAATACAGCAATTAAAGAAGGATCACCATCTTTATCTTGAGGGAAATTATGGTTGGAAAATAAGTGCTGGCTTTGCCAGTTATGTTAGAGAAATGAATACATAAAGAAACCAATAACATTGCAATTTCTTGACTGTGTTCACATGGAAGGGCAAGGCCACAATGATATAGTTGAGTTGGAAGGGCAATGTAACAATTATATTGTTGAGTTGAAAGCATAGGCAGTGGGGTGGTGGATTTAATCCCCAAAAATGTGAATTAATGCATTTTGGGAGCACAAATTGGAGTTGGATGGACTTAGGAACAGAGGGTCCCTGATGTTCATGTCACAGGATCCCTGATGGCAGCTGCAGTGATGTGGTTGAGAAGGCATGTAGGGTTCTTGCTTTCATTTGTCAAAGCATAGAATATAAAAGCAGGGAGATTATGGTACAACTTTATAAAACATTGGTTAGGACATTGCTGGAATACTGTAAACATTTCTCATCACCACATTGTGGGAGGCGCATGATTGCACAGGAGGGGGAAGAGGAAATTCACCTGGATATTGCCTAAGAGGAGACATTCAGGTACGAGTATTTAATTAATTGAGCAGAGAAGAGCAAGGACTGATTTGATTGAGGTGCACAATATTATGAGGGAAATAGATACAGCAGATAGTAGCAAAAGTTCTCCTTCTAGTATTGTCTATAACCAGAGAGCATAGTTTAAGGTAGGAGTTTGAAAACAGACTTGAGGAAGAACCTTATCACTTCAAAAGTGATTAAAATCTAGACACACTGCCTCAGTGTGTGGAAACAACAGTTTAAGAGGAATTTAGAAATGTATTTTTGTCACCACCACATGGAGTGCTGGAAACTGCAATTGGTATAGATAGGTCGGCTCAGATGAGGTGGCCCTAAAGGCCTGTTTCTGTGCTGTATGACTCTATGACCAAAAATGCAATCTGCAACCAATCAAGGGGAAAAAATGGTAATAAACAAAACTAACATCTGTAAATAACGTCATTTATTTGGAAATGAATTCAAATTGTGTTTACACTCACATGTTAACTATTTCTTGGTCCTGTCCAACTGTGAAGTATATTCATATAGTGGTTTGGACACTTCACTTTTATTCCAGATCAGATTAATGTGGTCAAGTTTTCTATTTGGTAATACAACTATGTGGTTTAACAGTTTTCCTTCTGGGTATGGAGTTAAACAAATTATTTTTTAACAACTGTCAGGACAAATGATGATAAGTTTGAGGAATGGAACAAGTTGTACCCTGCTTTTGTACCTTATTTAGGTTGGGGTTGGTGTACTAAGTTGAGGAAGATTTCCTCCCTTTTGCTCACACTGGCATCAGAAGTGGAAAGTGTTCCATTCCTCAACATTAACTTCCATCACCTCGAGAAGAAAATAAAAACATGCTGTAAAATGTATTTTAAGATGCATGACCTTAGGTACTTTTAATAGATTTCACAATAATAATTTCCTGTTTATACTCAACATTGGATGCAGTTTGAATCAGATGAAGGATTTAATAAATAAACAGCAGAGGGCATCGTCATCATAGTTTTTAAGTACAATCTCTGCCCTGGAACTTTTACACTAACTGCAATGGTTCCAAATATATTAAATCACTTCAAGATCACTTGACATATGGAATTTCAGAACACATTCACAAATATTGACTCTAGAATAAAATAATTCCAGATGAGAAATTTGATTCACTTGTTAATTTTTAATATTCCTTTATTTCTGAAATATGATTTATGATGGCGAATTATGTTTGTTTTAATTTATCTCTTTTGGGGAAGAATTCTTTTCAGTCGATGGATGGGGGTCTAGTAACTGAAACTAATCTTTTATAATATTTATATGCTTCATTACCAAGCCATGTATTAATCTACAGATGTCACAGCAGGGCATTATAACTTGCCTGAAATTACTGTACATTAAAAGATCTTACTATAAGAGTAATTTATTTTCAAATCCTGTGGAATTTACTTGGTATAACATGATGAACCATAGTTGCTACAGTAGTCCCAACAGGAGTTGTGCAGGAGGAGACTTGGGCTGGATTAGCCTCTGTTACTGCAGCCCAGATTGTGTAACCACGTTATCCTTTAGACCGGGCTGAACCCTTTGGGTTAGAACTAACAAAATAGTTTGACAGAACCATCGGCTCAATGCAAAACTATCATTTGTTAGAAAATCACAGAAGTCTAATACCTTTTTGCTTGGGGATGTTTCCCAGTGCAACTGATTAGAGTAGATATGATAGGAAAGTGGATCATATTTTCTTGTTGAGTACTTAAAAAGACATTATTTCAAATACAGTAAAAATCCCCATTATTTGGAATTCAAGCAATTGGCAATCTGAAGCAATCAGCAAAAAAATTCAGATTTCAGATTTATGGTCAGAGCACATACAACCCTGAGATATTTTTTTCATGCGGGCATGACAAAATTACCACTAATTGGTAGTGCAAAAAAAAGTACACAGTATATACATGTAAACAAACAAAGAACTGTAAACAGTTAACGAATGCAAACAAACTGCAATACAGAGAGAACAAAAAAGAAAATCAATAAGGTGCTCAAGTAAAAGTCCTTAAATGAGTCTCTGATTGAGTTTGTCATTGAGGAGTCAGAATAAATAGGTAAAATATACGAAAGTTTAAAATTTGCGCTCCAAGTGATTAGCTCGCCAATCATGCAACACTCAATCTCAAGCAAGTGGAAAATTCACTTATCTGGCATCTACCAATCCCTATTGATGCTGGATCCCAGGGTTTTATTGTTCTATACTTTTGGAAAAAGTTCACTATGCCTTCACAGGTATGAAGATATCTGGATAGGAACTGAATTGTGCATTATTTTCTTGTATGCATTCTGTATGCCATTACAATATGACTGGTATTTTCTTGGAGCTACTTGCCGCATCATTACATTTGTATTGGAAACTTACTATTAGTAGGGAGTAAGGACAAAAAAAATTGTACGGCATCAAGCAGAGACTTTACTAATTGCAATTGAGATGTTGAAAGTTACAGGGTTAATTGTCCCAACTCCAGGAAGCTCTGATTTTCTGAAATAACAATTAAGATCTAATTTGAATCAAGTATCCAAAAGGAGAAAATAATTTTTGTTAACTGTTCAACAGTTCTGCAAAATATGTGGATGATCAGAAGTTGCTGATGGTTTGAGTGGCTACACTATTTAGCAGTGATTTAATGACTTTGCCATTGAGGTAGAATTACATGTCAGCTGTGCTTGAAGATGCATAGCACTTAAAATAATCTGCTCTTCACTATACTATGTTTGCCATTATAGTTTATTATGCAATTTTCCATTATGTATGGTTACTTAAACACAGCCATTGTGGCTCAGTTCTGACACATGATTATCTTCCTGCTAAGTTTAATTTCTTCCCTTTTCTCAGAATCAGAATTTATTAACATGAGCTTGTCACGAAATTCATTGTTTTGCGGCAGCATTACAGTGTAAAATTGCATTTAAAATAAATAAATTAGTGCAAAAATAGAAAATGCAGAGGTGTCTACGATTCATTGTCCATTCAGAAATCTGATGGCAGAGGGGAAGAGGCTATACTTGTGCCACTGGATGTTTGTATTCAGGCTCCTGTACCTCCTTTCCTATGGCAGCAGTGTAATGAAGGCATGACCTGGGTGCTGAGGGTCCTTGAGGATAGAGACCACCTCTTGTAGATGTACTCAATGGAATGGAAACTGATACCTGTGATGGTGCTGACTGAGTTCACAACTCTGTAGTTTTTTTCGCTTCCACCAGCGTTGTCTCCGCTCCATCCTCAACATCCATTGGAGCGCTCACACCCCTAACGTCGAGGTACTCGAGATGGCAGAGGTCGACAGCATCGAGTCCACGCTGCTGAAGATCCAGCTGCGCTGGATGGGTCACGTCTCCAGAATGGAGGACCATCGCCTTCCCAAGATCGTATTATATGGCGAGCTCTCCACTGGCCACCGTGACAGAGGTGCACCAAAGAAAAGGTACAAGGACTGCCTAAAGAAATCTCTTGGTGCCTGCCACATTGACCACCGCCAGTGGGCTGATAACGCCTCAAACCGTGCATCTTGGCGCCTCACAGTTTGGCGGGCAGCAACCTCCTTTGAAGAAGACCGCAGAGCCCACCTCACTGACAAAAGGCAAAGGAGGAAAAACCCAACACCCAACCCCAACCAACCAATTTTCCCCTGCAACCGCTGCAATCGTGTCTGCCTGTCCCGCATCGGACTTGTCAGCCACAAACGAGCCTGCAGCTGACGTGGACTTTTTACCCCCTCCATAAATCTTCGTCCGCGAAGCCAAGCCAAAGAAAGAAAGGGCATTGGCTCCTCCATACCTTACAGTGATACAACCAGGCAGAATGCTCTCTAATGTAGAAATTTGCAAGAGTCTTTGGTGACCTACCAAGTTGATTCAAACTCCGCACGAAGCACAGGCACTGGCGAGCCTTCTTCATGATTGCGTTGACATGGAAGCCCAGGGGCAGGTCCTCAGAGATGATGACACCCAGGAATTTGAAGTTCTTAACTCTTTCAATTGCTGATCTCTCAATAGGCACTTTTAAGCTGCAGCACCTGGGTAGTCCTCCTGGGACCCAGGTGCGATTATTGGGGCAAAGGTACTGGAGGGGGAAATCGACCCATCAGATCACCAACTTGGCGATTTAAGGGGGATCCCGCCCATTTGATGACACAATAAGTGATGTATCACGCACTCGGGATCTATCAGTAAGCCTCCCCCCCCTCCCCCACAGGCCGTCAGTCATTCCCCCTCCCCTTGTCAGACCCTACTCACCATCAATCAGTCACTCTGCCCCATCAGTCACGACACCCACCCTGTCAATCGTGCTGCCCCCCCTCCCAGCAACGTCCCGCTGCCACGAACGTGGAGCTGTCACAACCGGAGTGGCATTCACAGCAGCGGCAGTTCGTGGTCCCCCACTCCCTCTCCACCATGGCAGTGACTCCTCTCTCCCCCCGTAGCAGTGACCTCTCCCACTGCAGCAGCAACCTCTGTCCCACTGATCGTGGTAACCCCCCCCCCCCCCCCCCCGCAGCATCAACCTCTCCCCCCATGGCAGCGAATTCACTTCCCCCAATTGTGGCTCTATCCCTTTCCCCACTGCGGCAGTGACCTCTCTCTCTCCCCATCCCAATCACGGCACTCAAGGGTTTCCCTGTGATGCCAGCATGCAAGTGCTGACATCACAGGAGTAACCGGGTTGGCCATTTGGCTGTTCAAGCCACCAGAGGACGCATCCTGGTTAAGTTTAACTGGCTTCCCTGACTACCTCTGAGGTAGGTCAGGGACCCGGTTGGATTTGGACCACGCTGACTGGGTTGGACCCTTTCAAGTTGCTGCGTGAGTGGGGAGCTAACCGGGCAAATTGCCTGGTTAACCCCATTTTACATGGCAGCTTGAAAGGGCCTAATGAGGACTGGTTCATGTACTCCTGATTTCTTCCTGAATTCCACAATCAGCTGCTTGGTTTCGGTAACATTGAGTGCAAGATTGTTGTTGTGGCACCCACTCAACTAGCTGATCTATCTCCCTCCTGTACATTTCCTCATTGCTGTCTGATTCTGCTGGCATCCATGGCGTCACTGGCAAACTTGAAGTGTGCCTAGCCACACAGTTATGTGTGTAGAGCTAGTAGAGCAGTGGGTTAAGTACACATCCTTGAGGTGCGCCTGTGATGATTATCATGAGGAGGAAACATTTCCAATTTGTACTGACTGTGGTCTTCCAATGAGGAAGTCAAGGATCTAATTGTTGTCTTATCTGTTTATTGAGGAAACAAAAAAGACTGAACCCACACTGGAGCTGGGTTATATATTCTATACTGTATATTTACCCTAATAGAGCAGTTAGACCAGAAGTTCTTTGAAGGTTCAGGACATCTCAAAGTAGGAGGCCAGGCTCAAGTCGAGAGCTTGAGTCTTCTGTCTCATTCTTCCTCAGGTATTAAAGTCATGAACTGCAGCAACCCCTCCACATTAATTGGAAAGTGGACAAAGATGGCATGTTTTGAACAATGGCTCTCAGAAGGTTTCCATTGTAAATTTGAATCCTTGCTACCTCACTGCTTGTGCTACAATTGTTGGACGATAGCTGAGTTGTTGGGATTATTCTTGGTCCTTAAATTCCACAGCAACACTTTCATTTGAAGATTGTGACAGTGCGAGGTTACCTTTATCATCTCTTTGATGCTACTATCTCAGCTTTCAAATTGTTCTGTGCTCATTGTTTGTTGATGCCTTGCTTTTCTCCCCTCTCAGAAATTTGGAGAGATTTAACTACCATTTGACTGATCGAATTGACCAATTTTACATTGTTTATACTTAGCTGTAATTTCCCCTGCAACTCAATTTGTGTAACTTTTACTAATCTAGTCACTTACACTCCTTATAAAAGATGAACAGATCCCCTCAAGGAATTTTCCTGATTCCTTGTTCCACCAAAGCAATGAATACATTAATAACGAGGAAGGCAGTAGGAAGATGATTATTATAAATGGTTAAAGAAAAGTGGAAATGTATTTTTTAAAAAAAAATGGGAATTAGTATGAATTCTTTTCCAATAGCCAGTTCTTTTACAATAGATACCAGTCTTAACATATTCATACTAGTTACCAATATTTTGCCTTCATCAATGGGGTCCAGATTGATATGCCCTGTTGGCAATGTTTCTGTCCTGTGATTTTGATTTCTTGAGCTTTCTGAGTATCTTCCTCAACAATTCCTATAATTGATTCTTTTGTTCTATAGGTCCCAGCTTTAGATAACGCTTGTTGTCACTCAACAAACCAAACCCTTTATAATGCCATTCCTTCGGTTCAATTATATCATACTTTAGATTTTCAATATTATCCACAAATGTTTCTACAATCTCTTCCCACCTTAATGCCAGGAAGTTCTCCAGCCCCACAACTTCTGTTCAATACTAATTTTGTGACATTCCAACCTTTTCTTTAGCTTACTGTTGATAACACTGTTCTGCTTCCACGTTCTGACTCCATGAAAATCTGTCCCCAGATCTTAACATTTATTCATCAATTTACAGAATTGATCTGTAAATCGAAGTTTACATTTGGCTTCATGCTTCAGTCAGTTCTTGGCCTGTCTTATTTCCTATACTCCTGTTTGATGTACTTTGGAGCAGTCCTCATTCTAGGCTAGCAGTTCATCATGTTTAGAACAGCATTGGAAAATCTCAATCCCAAAATTGAACTGGAGTTTTAAAAATAAAGGTATGATTCATGTCACTGGGATCCTTTCAGTCAACAGAGAGTTCCTTGTTCTATTCTTTCTGGGAAAAAATAATTTGGACTGCATTTCTGACGTGAAAGGACACCTACTAAACCATTAACATTTATTATTAAAGTCAAAATACAAGTTTTGAAGCTGGGTAATGTAGATTTGTTATTACATTTATCAGCAATCTTGTTAAACAGATGGGATGTACAATTTTGAAATATTATAACAATGATATGTTCAAAAATGATTCATGAGGAAATCAAAATGAATTACAACAACCATAATAGTTGATCTCGGACATACAAGATTGGGATCAGGACATAAGGTAGCAGAAAATACTGCAGGTACTTTCTTTCCTGATGTGGATGCGTGGATGCTGAGTCAATATCAATTTACAAAACTCAGAAGCTCAAAAAGCCTCAGAAGAAGCATCCATGAAGTTCTCATAAATAGAGTTGAGGAAAAAAACATCCTTGATTTAATGGCAAAACACAAAATTGCTGGAATTTTGAGTAACCAAGGAAAATAAGTCAAGATGTAGATGGAATCTATGGAGGGAAGAGAAGTTTGTGTTATTTTCTGAGGTGCCTTCATTACCTTCTGCAATTTATTCCAATCCTGAGCAAAGCAGCTCTGGTACCATGATGTGGTACATCCAACAAGCACACTTTTGATGGTGTATCTGTAGAAGTTGTTAAGGGATGGAGAGGACATGCTGAACAACTTTAGTCTTCTAAGAATGCAGATGCATTAGTGTGCTTTCTTGATCGTCATTTCGATGTGCTTGTCTGAGGTCAGGTTGTCTGAGATATTTATTCCAAAAAAACTTGAATCTATCTACTCCTTTGTCTTCAGTGCCATTCTTGTTTAAAGTATGTGTAAAGGCACAGAGTGTAGAGGGTGGCACGGTTAGTGTAGCAATTAGCCCAACACTTTTACAGGGCCAGCGAATCCAGTGCTGTGTGTAAGGATTTTGCCTGATCTCTCTGTGACTGCATGGGTTTCCTCTGGGGACTCCAGTTTCCTCCCACATTCCAAAGACATATATTGTTAGTTGGTTAATTGGTCACAGGGGTGTATTTTGGCAGCATCGGCTCATGGGAGGTAACCGTCCTGTACCTCTAAATTCAAAATTAAATTACAATTAAATTTAAAAAATAAACATGAGGACATTTCTGACTTCAGAATTAGCTTTTGATAATTTTGTCCTTCCATCCTTTGCCCCCTGTAAATTCAGATAGGTAGACAAGTAAATTACACCCCCTGTAAATTAAATGATGAAAAGGACAAAATATATATTTGTACAATGTTTAAAGTCTTCCCAAGAGGGATAAAATTAAATAATAATTCTTCAAAAAATCTACTGGATTCTTATTACATCTGAAAGACTGCAGCCTCAAAGCAACTGCTTCTTTTATCACACCCTTCATATCAATATTCTGCCAGAGCAGGTGTTGCTTATGGCATTTTTTTGTCCCTGAGAAACAGGTGAAACAACAGGAACTCCTCTCTGGTGCAGCAACATCAGAAATATGTCATCAAAGATTAATTTGTTTGCAGATGATGTTTTGATATATTTAACAAACCCAGAACAATCATTGCCACATTTACGGGAATGTTTATTACAATATGGAACATTATCTGGATATAAAGTTAAATGGGATAAAAGTGAAATTTTACAAGTTGGAGAAGGAGATTATTCAGAGTATAAAAATATTATAAAATTGAAATGGTCTGATAAAATTAAATATTTAGGAATAATTGTAAATACTGAGTATCAATCTTTATATAATTTAAATTATGTTCCATTATTAAAAAAGATTAAAGCAGATTTAATTAAGTGGAAAGATCTTCCGTTAACTTTAATTTGTCGAGTTAATTGTATTAAGATAAATATTTTTCCTAGTATTCAATATTTATTTCAATCAATACCGTGTTCTCTTTCAAAGAGTTTCTTTCAGGATTTAAATAAAGTTACGAGAGAATATCTATGGAAAGGTAAGCTACCACGGGTAGCGTTAAATAAACTTATTTGGAAGTATGCGTTAGGTGGGCTTCAATTACCTCATTTTCAAAATTATTATGAAGCAGCCCAATTGAAATTTATTAGTAGATTGATGGATTTGGACCAGCCCCTGATTTGGGCTAAAGTTGAGATGGCCTGTATTCCTGAAGTTGAGCTGTATCAATTTATATTTCGATGGAATGTAAATTTGTTGAGGGAATATAATATGCCCTATTAACATTAACAAAACATTCATTAAAATTATGGATTGAAAAAATAAGATTTTAGGATCAAAAGGTAAATTGTCAATTTTATCTCCATTATATAATAATCAGCTTATTTATTTTTCAATGTTTAATAGTCATTTAAAGAGTTGGGATTTTAAAGGTATAAAAACATTACAGGATTGTTTTGTCAAAGGTCAGTTTCAATCAATTGAAAGAGCGTTTTGATATTGCTGAAAATTCTTTATTTATTTATTATCAACTTCAATCTTTGGTGAAAAATATGTATGGTAGAGAGATGATTTTACCTGTATTGACGGAATTCGAGTCTTTGATTTCTTCCATACCAAAAAGGGGTTATATTTCTGTTATGCATCAAGTATTACAAGACAACATGGATAAGCCGGTATGGGAGAAGTCTAAGCTTAAATGGGAAAATGATTTAGCTTTTGTTTTTCCTGAAGATCATTGGGCAGATACGTGTCATGATAGTGTTACTAAATTGACGAATGTGTGGTATGGAATGGTTAATTATAATTTTTTACATCAATTGTATTTAACTCCAGAGAAATTGAAAAAATATGGTTTCAGTAATTCGGATTCTTGTTTTTGGATGTGTATGTACTGGAACTTTTTTTTATATGCTGTTTGGTCTTGTGTGTTTGTACAACCAGTCTGAGATGAGATTAAGTTAATTTTGGAAAAATTATATAATGTTAAGTTACCATTAGATCCATCTATGTTTTAATGGGTTATATGATTCCTTTAAGGGGATTAGGGTTGGATAAATTTCAAATTATATTTATATATTTAGCATTGTCTGTAGCTCGAAAATGTGTAGCAAGTACATGGAAAGATAATATAGTGATTAATATAATGCGATGGCATCATGAACTGAAAGCTTGTATTGTTATGGAAAAAAATTACATATAATCTGCATGAGAATTATTCTTTTTTTGTTAATAAGTGGTTACCATATTTGGTATATATGCATTTATATATATTTTGATTTATTATATACTTTTAGTTTCTGTTTATATATTTTTCGCTCTCCTTAAGAGAGTTGGCTGATGGGGTGGGAGGTACTTTGTATCACTATTAATGATTCTTCAAATAAAGAAAGTTAAAAAAAAAAGAAATATGTCATCACCCTGCACAACCCAACCTTAGACATCATTTCCTTTATGATTCTGACATCAGCAGCAAATAAATAAGATTTTACCAGCACAATTAATGCTACTGTTGAATATACATAATGGCATTAAAAAGTAAATTCTATTCAGTGTACATTTAGCCTGACTAATTCATGTGTAGAAATATTGTTATTCTACTCAACATTTCAATAGGTGCAAATCGCCCAGTGACTCAAAATTATGTCAATCCTAATTATAAAGGATATTTCTTTTCATTTTTGACCAGAAAATCTCAGGATTGGAATTTGTTATTGTTAGTTTGAAAAGATTAAGAAAAATCCATATGCATCTTTCATGTGATACAATGAAATAGTTTAGAGTGTGGTCACTGTAGTAAGGCAGAATGTGTCGTCATTTTGTACACAGTTAACTCTCACGAACATTAGAATGATAATGACCAGATCATTTATTTTGCCTCATTGATGATGGTATTTGGGAAAACTTTCCTGCTTTTCTTTGAAAAGATGCCATGAATTATTTGTCCATCTGAAAGGCAGGCATGGTCTTGGTATAATTAGAAGATGGCATCTTTGACATTGTAGTTGTCTCTCTGCACTGTCAGTGTGATGTGATGAGATTATTTGTTTACCTATGATTCTTAGAGCAATATGGTTCAGAGTCCTATACTCCAGGTTGGCTCAGCTCAACACCAAGTTTGAAGATGGTGTAGCATATTATGAACAGACCCACACAATGGGTAGCATCATTTTGGGCTTGAAATACATTGAGATGAAGAGATAAAGGGATGAACCCAAGGACTGACTTACTGAGTCAGAGAAGGGAAGGTCAGAAATGGTATTGAAAGTGATAACTGAAATTGGGCCAGGCAATGCAAAGGAGAAGTAAGATCCAGTAAAATGTTTGAGTTTAGGGAAATGTTGGGAAATACATACAGAATTTGCAATTCTTGATGCCTGAAAGGAAGAAAAAGGGACGTTTATTAAAAGACTAGAAATGGTAAAGGGTCAAATGGAATCACAGTCCAATGTAACTTTGAGAAAGGGCAAATTAATGCAGGTGGAGAAAGGCCAAGAACATGCTTGTGCTGCTCCATGGCCATAAATGTAGTTCTCAAGATGCAATGATTCAAGAAATGCTGGATATCATCAGTAACCATGGGCAGATCTGATGTGTGAACATTGAACTTTCAGTTCTAATCTATACTGAATAAGTCAGGGCTGGAGACATTTGTTAATGAAAGACTAGAAAAGACACAAGACCCAACAATTGTGTTTTGAACTTCCCATTGACCACTGTCACAGAATTATTGTCTCGAAGATCATTAAAGCTTCATGAGTACTCTCTGCTAGATCTTGACTTGGTTTCCAGCTTCAGCCTTCCATGAACATAAATATCAGCTCCAGTGCTTATATTTTAACTTTTTTGCTTGCTGATCCACGAATGACATTATTTCAAGGTCCTCATCCTTATTTTCAGAAGCCTCTATGTCTGATTTTGCACATTGTAGTCTTCTTCGAAGAACTCTGTGTTCCTCCAGTTCTGGCTTCTTCCACGTCCACTCTTAATATCAATGACTTTGCTCTGATTTTGCACATTATCGTGTTCCACGAAGAACTCATTGTTGCTCTGATTCTGCCCTCTTCCACGTGCCCAATTTTCATCCAAGCATCAGCAGTCATATTTGTCAACTGAAGATAAGTTTCCAGACAATTATCTTTTTGCTCTGGGCTTAATAACTTGGCATTTGAAAATCGTAGAATTCAGTTCATCGAACTATTTTTAAGGATTATCAGTTCTAAATATGAAAATATTACACATTATGAACAAAGGAAATCACTGTAAATTTAGAAAGGTAAATTTGTATGAAAGTGAAAATAATTATTTTTCCCTACATTTTGCAGAAAGTCTATATTTAAATGCTTTTATTTTAAAGCTTTAAAACACAATCTTCCTTGTGACCAAGGCAATGGACATTTACTTTAAAAAAAATGTCTTTGAAATTATATAACCAGCTGAGTTATATAGTGAAAGGAAGTACAAGGAGTGGTACTAGATCTGTTCTGAATTCTTGAACAAAAAATGCAGCTCAGAAAGACCAATATGTGAATTTCTGGTCTATACTGAATTCCTAGATTCATATAATTCCCTGAATAGAAAATGAAATCAATATCCAGCAGTTCCATTGAGTTAAAGATTCCCATTCCTCTCTTAAATCTGGGAAAACTAACAAAGTGCAAATGGCCTCTTGTTGGTACAATGAGTAAAATGTGGCTCAGTAGTTTAATTTTTGAAAAGAAAACTCCCCCGAGACCGTGCTTGGGAGGGAATCTCGAGAATCCAGGTGAGAAATGTTAGTTCAGAACTGTTAAATGGAACTTACTTTCTTTGAAACTCCTAACAAATGTAACTTTAATTATTTTTGTTGGGTCTTGGAGTTAACGGTTTACATAACCCTTTTCTCACTTCTGATCATCCAAGTGGTTTTCAGTCAAAGCAGTACGTAGATCACTGTGAGACATGGATCGGATCTTACTCTTTCTTTCATTGAAGTGATTCTCATAAGTTGAATCCTTTGTTTCAAATAATATCTTGGCACAATGAAAACAGAAAACTAAATGCTTTGTGTGATAATATGTTAGTCATCATTGTGATGCGTCAATACTTATTTTCCACCTTTTCTGTTGTACATTACGTTGCTGGAAACATGCCATTGCAGTGCCCCTAGGTTTGGAAAATAATGTTTCAGAATAATTTAGTGGACAGATGGTAGTATGGTTCTGAACTTAACTTGGGAAGTCGATCAAGAACATGATCTGAGTTCTTTAACCCACCATGCTGCTGGGATTTTGCATCAGCATAAAATTATTCTTGATGGAACATTTGTGCCGCTCAGCAACGAAACATGCACCTTTGGTTTGCCAAACTGTCCCCATGTATCACAGAAGTATTCTGTTTCTTGGCCCTGTTGGCCTTTTGCACCTGGCTGAACAGATGTGCAAAACAAGCAAAATGAAAGGAAATTGATTTCTGTGTAATTTTAGACAGTATTGTTGAAGTCCCAGCCCAAATGTTGATGAAAGTCAGAATTTTGTTTCTGACGTTCAAGTGGTACATTTGAAGCCGTTGGCCTCTGGCCAGTGGCTGAGCAGGATTGAACGTTGGTTCAGTTTGAGACTGTTTCTTCTCTGTGGGAATATGCAAGATCCAACAAAAATCAGATTATCAGTATTGGCGATCTGAGCTCAGTGGTACCCATTGCATGCACAATATTAAGGGTGCAATATTATGGGTGGTTATTTTAATTTTTAAAAATATTTCTGTTATTGTGGGAATTCCCTTTTTCAGCCCTTTCATGTTATGATGTTATATCTATCATATTGCTTGCTTAACTAAGGAATGAAGAGGTTGCCTTGGAACACAACTGTACAGATTGCCTCACTAGATTTTCTTATACCATTAAGAATGTAATGATTTTCTGATGTTAGCACATGTGCTATGGAAGATTAAAGATCAAAATTAGGAGAGCTGGAGTATTGTGACAAAGATTAACAGTAACATTTTCATTAGGACATATAAACAATGTAATAGAGGTTTACTGTTTGCATGTTGAAAAATCAGCTACTTGCAAGTAACATAAAGCTCCCCATGCTACTTCTCTTCTTTAAAAAGTTTAGTGGTATCTTTTCCTTTGAACGAGTAACAAGGGACAAACAAAATCAGAATGGGAATGAAAGACAGATATCCAAAAGAGGTTGAAAACTTGAAAGGAAGTGCAATAAAGGAACACCAGGAAGATAGGGAAGACTGAGGAAGTTGTTTTCTTGTCTCATGGGTGGTTGGAATCAGGAATACATTGGTATAGGGGACTCTGGAGACCAATACAGAACTTAAGTATCAAGATGAGTACTTGAATTCTTCTGGGATACTGGGGTATGGGCCAAGTGCTGTTAAATGGGATTAGAATAGATGGATATGTGATGGTCAGCAAGGATATGGTGGCCTGAAAAGCCTTTATGCTCTCTCATCTGTGACTCTCTCTGAAATGTTAAGCTTTGTAAATTCCTTGTCATTATTCATGTAATTAATGGCCAAGCTACTCCTGTCTTTGTTTTTTCTGAAGTTATTTTGGCCACACCAGAACGTTAAAATTTTTCATGTTTTAATTTTTAAATTTAGACATAAAGCATGGTAACAGACCCTACAGGCCCATGAACTTGTGCTGCCCATTACACCCGATTGATCTAAACTCTGGTAAGTTTTGAAGGGTGGGAGTAAACCGGAGCACCTGGAAACCCATGCAGAGACAGGGAGGATGTACAAACTACAGATTCGAAACTCAGCTGGGCTCTGTAATGTCCCTACATGTCAACCATGCCGCCCTATCAGAATATCAGTAATGAATTTCTGATTTAACACAGTGAATGACAGTTGCAAAATTCAAGTATTGCTCTACTTTCAGCTGATATTATCAAGTCATGGTGAGCTGTCCTAGTTTTACTTCACCAAAGGACATTTGCCTCGTTTGTATAGTGGTTTCACAATATGAAGTTAAAGATGAGATCAGCCTTTAAAGTCTGCACATTAATGTTATTTTCAGAGACTTAAGAATGTGATACCAAGCATGTGTGAGAATGCACATTATACTAGGCACACAAAGAAAATATCACCAGGTTGATGTTACCAGATGTGGGCATTTGAAGTCATTGCTACCATACTCAATGATCTAAAATCATTTGGAATTGCTTAGACAGATTTAAAGTGATTACGCACTTAAATAATCAGTACCCAAGCAACTGACATAAAATGTTCTGGATTTAATCAAATTGCTATTTTCCAAGTCCTCTTAATTTAAATGTCCTAACAGCATGAAAATTCATTCTTTCTTTTTGAAGTCGAGCTGAATCTGCTACCCATTAGCTACTGCCAGTCATTGTCCATCACGATTCTTAGAATCATCGAAGTCTAGTCTTACCATACAGAAGGAAGCCATTCATTCCATTAAGTTGGTGCCATTTCCAAACTCCCACTCTTTTCTTGCACGTCAAAGAGTTACTCATACCTTAAAGAAGGGCCCAAGTCCGAAACGATAGTTATATATCTTTACCTCCTATGGGCGCTGCGAGGCCTGCTGAGTTCCTCCAGCATTTCAACTCTAACAAACCTTTCCCATTCTATCTCCCAGAAACATATCTATATAACTCTGTCACACACAGTGTCTGCAGACTTTTGTGTTTCACTCCAGAGAGTTATTCCAATTTTCTTTTGAAAAGTATGATTTATTCCATCTCTCCTTGCAAGAACAAGTTTTCTTCTCATGTACCCATTGCAAAGTTACGCCAACATTTGAAAAAAAATTAAACCCTTGAACCATTTGCTAATGGGAACATCTTTCCTCAGCTTGGCTGAACCATTTCTACATGATCATATCACAGCTCCCCTTAACCTTCTTTGCTTCAAGGCAAACAATCTCAGCTGGTCCAGTGTAACTTGACAGCTGAAATCTCTCAATCACACTAGTAAATCTTTTTTGCACCCTTTGGGAACCTTCTCATCCTTCTTATTAGGGTTTGAGGTGACATTGAGGTTAACTGAGTCAAAGAGGGGCCACTACTCCTGAGATGGCTCTCCTGTTGCACTTAATTCTTCTATTTATGAACCCAAAGGTCCCACACTAAACCCTCTCTCAACATCCCTGTCTTTTTCAAAGATCAATGTGCACCAATATCCCTCTGACCCTGTACACCCTTTAGCTCTGTCCCATTTGGTCTGTGTTGATCTCATTTTTTATTCCTTCTGACAATGATATAAATTTGTAGTGGCTCTTCTTTACAAACTAAAACATACCCAGCAAAACACACTCTGCTTGAGAAACTCAGCAGGTCAGGAGGCATCAATGGGAGATTTACAAAAAAAGTCATGTGATCACAATCCACGGCCACTAACACCACACCGCCAAAGTACCTCTGTGAGTCGCACATTCGTGTCAAAGAGATGCACGTGGCTCGTGAGCTGCAGTTTGGCTGTCTCCGGTATAAAGAGAGACCAGATGGAACAAAGCAGGTGAGGGAAAGAGATCTGAAGAATCCAGTGGGGAGATGGGGCTGGAGAGGGATGGAACCAAGGAGGAGGGGAGATAGAATGGGTGTGGGAACTGGATGGGTGTGGGTGGGAAAGGGACAAAAAAAGGGAGAAGGGGAAGAAGGGGTACTGAAGAAGAAAGGGGAGAACTGAATAAAGTTGATGAAGTTGGAGGAGATGCATGTGAATCTTGTAGATCAAACTACAGTAAGAGTCTAAAAATCCAGATGCAAGAAATCTGGACCACTCAAAAATCCAAACTCTCAAATTTTTAAAATTTAGTGGGCTTTTCTGTCCATGTGTGTGTGCATAAGTAAGCACCACAGATGCATAGCGGCAATGAGCGAGCATGCTTAATACAAAGAAATTCATTTGTATACTGTATTTTTCCTTTTCAATGTTCATTTTAAACAAAATTTTAGGCATTATGTGCTTTTTTTTGTAGTGAAATACAATGTTTACATTTTGTCAAGTGTTGACTTTATTTTTCTTTAAAACTGCTCATTTTGATAAATAAGTATGCTGTATTTGCTAGTGAATAAACTATCAAAATCTACCTGTTTGTCTCTTCTTTATTCCTTCTTAAATTTGAATTTTAAAAGTACTGCCTGTCTTGGGTAAACTTATACCTCTCATTTTGTTCATTTTAGATTGGCGCAGCGAGCAGGCTTGGTCTCAAGATGTTTCGCCGAAAGAAAGAGGTGAGCCCTGAGCAGTTCTTGATTCCGGGATGAACTTCCAAAGACGATGGGTTTGGCATGTTGGCCAATACCCTGTTTTTGTTGAGACCACCCATGAACTGCTCTCGGAGTGTGTGTCTATTTTCTTTCGGTAGCTCAAACACTGTGACCAATCTAAAACAAACAAAATGAGAGGTATAAGTTTACTCAAGACACTGCCCGAGAATCTGGAAAATCTGAAAATCCAGTCCGATCCAATCCCTGAGCAGTCCAGATTATTATTGAAATAAACTGCATACAGCTGTACAGATGTACCATATTAACATGCACTATGTATATTTATGTATTTAGAGTATGAATAACTAATTTATGAAGAAAAATTGGATCCATTTTATGACATGTACAATTATATTTAAACTGAATATTTTTTATTTTGTTGTGTACTTCATATTGTTTCCAAAATTGTATGTTCCCCATGGAAATTTTTCAGAAATTATCAGATTATTTTCATAAAGGCATTAAATAGGTTGATATCTCTGTTCAAATTGCAGAGAATAGAATTTCAGATATCTGGATCCCAGGTAATTATTCAATTAGTGTTCTTGTTATTTTCTGTGCCTTGTTCTTTGAAATGGAATGCTGTGGCTTAGAGATGTCCTCCAGGTAATTAACCAGCCTTGTTTCCGAGTTGAAGACAACATAAGCTCTTGCTGCTGGTCAGTAAGCATTAACTCTGTCCACAATTAAAAGTAGTTTGGAATTGTCTGTGTGGACGTGCTCTTTTGAAATTAAATCTTTTGGTTAAAGTGGTATAAGCATGTGGTCAGCGTGTGCCATAATAAACTGTACAACCTTTTTCAGAGTCTACATGTCAATGCTTCTTCTTTGGCTTGGCTTCGCGGACGAAGATTTATGGAGGGGTATGTCCACGTCTGCTGCAGGCTCGTTGGTGACTGACAAGTCCGATGTGGGACAGGCAGGCACGGTTGCAGTAGTTGCAAGGGAAAATTGGTGGGTTGGGGTTGGGTGTTGGGTTTTTCCTCCTTTGTCTTTTGTCAGTGAGGTGGGCTCTGCGGTCTTCTTCAAAAGAGGTTGCTGCCCGCCGAACTGTGAGGCGCCAAGATGCACGGTTTGAGGCGATATCAGCCCACTGGCAGTGGTCAATGTGGCAGGCACCAAGAGATTTCTTTAAGCAGTCCTTGTACCTCTTCTTTGGTGCACCTCTGTCTTGGTGGCCAGTGGAGAGCTCGCCATATAACACAATCTTGGGAAGGTGATGGTCCTCCATTCTGGAGATGTGACCCACCCAGCGCAGTTGGGTCTTCAGCAGTTACTGAATTGGTATTGCACATACAGTAAAACCCCTGGTATCTGGAATTCAAGCAACTGGCAGCCCCCAAGTAACTGGCAAAAAAAAAAATCAAGGAAAATATATTTTTTTTAAAAGAGAAAAAAAAGGTTAAAAATATGCAAGTTTATAATTGTGAAAATAAATGTTCTCTGAAGAAACACATAAACCTTTAGTGAAGATGGAGCAAATATTCAGCGAGTGGAGTGCCTTGATCATGCTTTGCTCATAGCAGCTGTTTGAATAAAGTTGTGCAACACAACAATGGCATCGCTCGGGTTGATGCTGCTCGACATTGAGGTGACTCTTAAAGCATCTCCTTCTCCTTGCATAGTAAGAGTTGGCACACTCAGAGAATATCTGCAAACTTGGGGGAAGGTGGAGGGGGGGGTTAATTATCTATAATGTTCATCTTTCAGGTGGCTTCATGGAGGGGGAGGAACCTACAGCTGCAGTGACAGTTAAATGTTTTCAAAGAATATGACTGAAAATAAAGTAAGATGCCTGAAGGTTCATATTCATGCAAATGAATTTGTTCAGTGTAAGTACAGTATAGTATTTTGTCTTTTAAACTGTTTATTTTTTATTCAGGTGTGTTAGTTGGGCATTGTAAGAGTCAATCTCAAGCAACCAGAAAATACACTTATCTGATGTCTACCAATCTCCATCGGTGCGATACAGGGGTTTTACTGTGGATCAATATTTTGTTAATAGTTGGAAAATACTTCAAATGTAGCCAGCCCAACATCTCTAAAATTTTACACTTTGTTAAATTGCACATGCGAGATGCCTTCAGCACAAAAAACTCCCCAGTAAAGAGAGAATGATCTTATTCAGGCATGCGTGCTGAGCTCAATCCAATTCATGAACATCGAAGACATTTCTCACAATTTACTGTCATATTAAAATATTATTAAAACTGCAGGTGTTCTTGAATCAAACAATAGTGATCACCAGTTGAATGGAAATTCTTATGAATCATAGATAAGAGTAAGTTTCATGTCAACGGATTGCACAGAACATCTGTGGTATGAAAGGTGCCAAGCGAAGTACTGAACGATAACTTATCTGAGAATGTTACCAACAAGATTCAAGCTGTATTTTCTTAAAAACTAAAACAACAATTAGTTACTTCACCAGCTGTAACACACTATATAGGACAGCCTAAGGTCATAAAAGATACTTCATAGGTTTTCACATTTTAAACCCCTTTAAGCTGAACTGCTAACAATTATTATTTCATTTGGGTTGTGAGCGCAAGTCAAGTATTTGAGTAGAAATGTAACCCTCTGACCCAGTAATAATTTAAAGGGGGTCCAGCACAGGATCAAAACACTGTCTATTCCGATTACACTTGGTTCTGGGTAAAATGAAGATCTGGTCAATGTTAGTATTCAAATAAATTCAAGGGTAAGGTTTTATTTTGGTTGATTACTGCTCCATTTGTGAAAGGTTGTACAGTGGGAGTCTTTAGTATCTGCTTGAATCATTTGGATAGGATTGTCTTATTCAACAGCAATTATAATCCTTCAGGTTAGACACAAAATCATTGGGAAGGAAAAGGAAAGAAGGCAGAGTAATGGACTGAAAGAAAAGTTAACCTGGTTACAGCCTTGCTCTGTAGAAAATGAGAAACTGCTGATAGCAAAAATCAATCTCATTAGGACAAAAAAATGTTCTAAGATGGATTTGGATTTCAACTAAATGGGAAAACTGAAAAATACTGATACTAATCCTGTTAAATCAGACTATTCATCGCACAGTTGAAATAATTTTTTTAGTTAATTACATTATCTCTTTTTCAAAAGCAACGGTGACTGCTGTGAGTTCCTAGATGTATGAGCAGCACTTGTAAAACGTCCAAGATATCATCATGAGACCCTTCTCAACTTTTACATCCTGTCGATATGGTTTCAGTTTGTCTCAGTTCTCAATGTCTCACCGGGAGTGGTATTGACTGTGACCAAAAGACTGCTTGAGGCTCACACTGTGTCTTTCTTTTGGTTAAGATGCACTTGGACAGGATGGGTCACACCACTATCAGTTTCCTCAGATATAAAGGGATAACATTTTCTTTGTCATTTTCATTGCTTTTGAATGAAAAGCCAAGTCAATGAATTGAAACATATAAATAATCTAATATGATTCTCTCAATTATTCTGCATTATTGAAATAACTGAACTTGCTTTTCCTGTGTCGAATGTAATCTGGAAGATGTTTACTGGGCAGGTTCTCCAGACGAGTGCTGCAGAATTGAAGCAAGTTGGCTTTTGCAGCTACATTCAGAAGCTTGAGACTTCTGAATTCAGATGGGAGTCTTGAACTTGATAACTCTTGTGGAGAAATTCCCCCAGTTTAGTGTGCAAACCTTGGGTAAAGTTTTACAAAAGTGTGGTGGGAAGTGTGCTGACCGGCTGCATCACAACGTCTGAGTGGAAAACCCTGCAAATGGTTGTGGATACAGCCCAGTACATCACGGGCAAAACTCTCCCCACCATTGAGAAAATATACATGGAACGCGACTGTTGGAGAGCAGCAGCAATCATCAAGGGTTCCCTTTCACCATGATATGCTCTGTCCTCACTGCTACCATCCAGAATGAGGTATAGGTGCAACAAAACTTGTACCATGCAGTTGCTACCCCTCCAACATCGGACTCCAAAATAACAAACTCAGTCAGAGACTTGTTCAAAGGCTCTTACTTTGCACATCATTTATTTTCTATATTCGCACAGTCAGTTTGAATTTTTTTCTTTGTTTACATTTTTCTCTTTTATTTATTGAGTACAGATTTTTTACACTACAGATAAGTAGAAATTTTGCCTGGCCCGCAGGAAGTAGAATCTCAGGGTGGTATGTTTTGTCATGTATGTACTCTGACAATAAATCTAAAATTTGAACCTTTTTAAACTTTGAATATTTCCCAGCAGGGCCTTACCCATTAACACTCAAATCAATTCACATTTGCTGCCCTAATTTATTGAGTCTTTCCAGTATTTCTATGTACTTCTGACTGCAACATATTTACCCTCTTTGTCCTTGCCGAGCCCTGGATGGATAGAGTCAGCTACTCTGGTTATTCCGTGATAAGCACATGTATCCAGTGTTCACATGATCTGGTGACATCATTTCCTTCATTTCATAAATGATTGGCATGAAAGCCTTCATTAAATTTATAAGAATTTATAGGGGTGGGGATTGGGTGTGAAACATCCTTTTCCACCCCCTGAAACAGTCAAGAAATGTCACCAAAGGTTACTATATCAATCAATTGGGAGGAAGAAGGAAATTGTGGGGAAAAACAAAATCAAAACATTAGGCCCAATTTTTGTATTAATTTAATTGGGTTTTGCCCAAAACTCTGACGGAGCAATAGAACCTGTTCCTAAATGGGGTCTCAGTCTGCCAGAGGCTTCTCATTCAGATGGGTTGAAAATCATGGCCCTGTGTTGATCACTTGTAGAAGAGACTGATGCCTCTCATGGATATTGCGAGACCAGCTGAGTTCCTCCAATGTTTATGTGTGCTTTTACTGTAATGTGCAGACTTTTGTGTTTCACTCATCAATAGCATATCAGCTGTTGTATATTGTCAGCTGTGTCTTAATGAAAAGTTAGCTTGGGTTTCCATTGAACTATTTCAGAGCCCACAGTTGTGGAAACATTTAATGGGTAAGAATGATAAGAGTTTTACTTTATATTGCTCATCCAAAGCACATGTAATGAAGCGATGAGCATTCTGCAATTGGTTGTAACTTAGAGCTTCAAACAAATCAAGAATATTACATTCTTGCCTGGCCTTTCCTCAATTATAACTCTGATATAGTTATTTTAAAGAGGCACAGGTACCATGGACAAGAGGCTGTCCAATTGCACCAATGTTTCTATTAGTGCATGAGGGAATAGTGGCAAAATTCTATTTATTTTCAATAGGTGTGGAAGAAATTTTATGAAGATTGACACTGTCACTCTGTGAAAGAAAATTCATGCTCCAGCTTTGACATAGTTGGCGAACATCCTGTTTTAATACAGCGTTTGTTCAGTGAAATATTATTCAGAAGTAAAGCCTTAATTGTAGTCGAGAGCACTAGCAGTGGTTGTTGATGTTAACAGTGATTATTGACATCCTTCTTCATATTAGACAAAACTAAGATTTTAATATAGAAATTGTAGTAAAGGTCTTGAAAGGTGTTGAAGCAGATTTTGGAGTCGGTAAGTAGTGGAGACTGCCACCTATTCTCCATGATACATCATGTGAATAAAGTCTGTGAAATGATACTCAAAGTTTCCGATCAGTTAATTTTGTTGACAAAAGTGGGCGGAGAAAGTCAGTGGAGATGACTGTGACTTTAAATAGACACAAGAGGAGAGAAAAGGTCTAATATCTGCAGTGAATTGGGGAGTTAAACTGCAATGAAAACTAAGCCACAAAGCCATATAAAGGAACCATTTTTGATATTGTTATCAAGGAGCCAATGGTATCGTGTAATGTAGTAAAGTACAGTCCTTAATTGTGGTTACTGTAATGGAGCTATTAGCCATATTTTACATGACAGTTTGGTGTATAAACATGAGACTGGCAAGGAAAAGGTTAAGGCTGTGGCGACCCACTTACCAGCAAGCGAACTGGCTCCCAAAAAGGCAGACATGCTGAGGATAATGCGGGAAATTGACCTGAATCCAACACAGGTTTTTATCTGGGTTGATGACATCAGTTCCTGTCCATGTGACAGAAGCAGTGATGTAGATAAGCCCAACATGCAAGCCTGGAGGTGTCAGTCTTGCAGCGTGTACATTGGCTTCCCAGTGTATACATCAACTTGACAGTAATTCCATAATGTGTACATTGATATCGATGGTAGCTCAGTTTGGAATACTTTGCTACAAGGTCATGTAATAAAATGCATTCAAAGTTACAAAGGCAATCATGTTGACGTGATAAATGCAGAACAGAAACTGAGAATAGATTTGTCTGAAGCTAATCTGGGCAGTGGTGGAAATATCAATGGTTGGTGTAGATATTTCAGAGTTATCAAATATAGTGAAAAACTCAGTAAATAACACGATTGAATTAATTCTTGGTCAGTTGAAGGTATATTGATCGAATGGCTAACTGATTATATACCATGTAATAGCTTTGATGGAATTATTTATATTATTAAAGAAGAAACAGTTCAACATACATAAATGTAAGTGTAGAATAAGGTATGACTTTTGGTAGTTATTGTATGAGACATTGCCAACAGTTGAGCGATCACTGTCTACAAATTGGGATGTTTGCAGGAAAACAGCAGCCTCTGGACACTACAGATGGGACCTGTGCAAAGTCCTGGCTTTAAACTTGGGCAGGCTCAATTTTAAACATGATATTTCACTTCTTTTCATTCTCTAAGAAAATGATGTGGTGTGTTTACTATTGTCTCTTTCGTGTTGGCCTCTAAGTTGTATTTCACCCCTATATTCTTTGTCAGGATGAAATTGGTTAAGAGTGCGGTAGGTTTAACCGTTTCAGTAGTTTTGTCAGAATCAGAATTTAAAGTCATGCACAATAAATAAAAATAGTGCATGAAAAGACAAAGTGAGGCAGTGTCTCTGTTCATTGATCATTCAGAAATCTGATGGCAGAAGGGAAGAAGTTGTCCTTGTACCTCTGGGCGCTTATCTCTGGGCTCTTGTACCTTTTTCCTGATGGAAGCAGAGTGAAGAGGGCATGGCTTAAGGATAGAGGCCGCTTTCTTAAGAAACCGCCTCATGTAGATGTCCTCGATGGAGTGAAGTTTGGTGTCTGTGATGACGCAGGTTGTGATAGTACAGATCTATCACCAATGTATATAGTGTATATAGTTACCAGTATCTAGACTGTGCTTACAGTGATTCGCTGAGAGCTAAGCCACGCCTACTGTCTGGGCCTTAAAGGGTTGTGTCCCTAGCCAGGTCGGATCATTCCGGACTGGTCGGCCACCTGTGAAGAGCTCCTGTCTTTTGCTAATAAAAGCCTTGGTTTGGATCAACAAGTCTTTGATTCTTTCAACGAGCTCTACACAGGTCAAGTTAACAACCCTCTTGAGTTTTTCCTTGTCCTGAATCTTGACACCTCCAAACCAGGCAGTGATGCAACCGGTGAAAATGCTCTCCACGGTACACCTGTAGGAGTTTATGAGAGTCTTCATTGTTTATAGTTTGTTGTACTTTGGATATTTTAAACTGTTTCTAAGAATGAGTGGATGAAACATTCACATTTGTTAATCCCATCCCATGATTAAACACGATTAAAATAACAAACATTGATGAGAACTCTCCAGATCCTTTTACCTCTTGTATATTACATAAGGGTAAAAAATAAACAAGTGGAAGCATTATGTCATTTTCCAAATGCAGTATTATTTTAAGATTAAATAATATGCGTTAAATAACAAAAGATCACATAATTATGGAAGCAGGAAGACTTCGGAAAATAAAAGCTAACTCCATTAATATCACATGAGGCCATATTCATTTGCAGCTTTTCTTTTTGACTCTCTAGATATAGATGAATAAATAGGATAAATAAAGGATTCTATCCACATAAAAATAAAATTGTACAACAAGCAAAGAATTTTCCTCTTTTAATGCTATTAAGCGGAGGCCCTTTATGGGTTTATGTGGATGGTTTGATATATGTTTGGAAGATCTGATACTCTTATTTCTTATATAGTACTTGCTGAAAATAAAAACATTAATGAATTAAATCCATAAAAATTGAGCTCCTCTTGAGTGTTCCTTTAAAAGAATCAAAACATGAACCATTTACATTTTAAAATAATATTAAAGTTTACAATTAAAATAAAGCATCTTTCAGATAAAAGTTAAATAAGAAAGTCTGCAGATGCTAGGGTTGAGTCCCAGTCCCAGGCCAACATTGGTTACCCTCTACTTCCTCTGGAGGCTGTGTGACTTGCTGAGATTTTACACCATTTTGTCCCTTTGGGTTTAGAATAAAAACAATGCTGAAAACCCGCTTGAAATCTTCCGTTCATAACTGCTTGTTTCTTGGCTGAGATATGTGACCTATTATGGCAGAAAAGTTATTACCCAGCTACTAATGTCACATTCACCAACTTAAATTACAATGTTACTTCTACTGGGGATTATATTGTGTGATATTAAAATCCCTGAAATATTAAAATGCTGAAAAACAGTCCTACTTATTGAGTTTCTCCTTAACCTATATAGATCTACTGACCCTTTTCTGGTTTGTGTGTAGCCAGAGCTAAAGGTTGAATTACAATGAAGATCCCACATCATAAATTTATAACAAAGGCTTCATACGAAAATATTATGAAAACAGGCTATCTTCTCAAACATTTTCAGTGTTGAATTTACAAATGAATTTTCTGAAACCAAGTGGTTTTTTTTTAACCATTTTTCATCAGTGTTGCATTTGGCATTCCAATTATTAAGATACTTAACTGCTATTTATAAAATTTAAATGTGTTTGAAACAAAGCAAAAGTGTCTCAACATGCACAGCCCATTCTTAATGGCTGGACTCCAAGCTTGGAACTGGAACTGCTGACAAAGAAGGACTATCTAAGAATATATTTGATGGGTGCATATCAATGAGCTAAAAAATAAATTGGAGCAACAAGGTATAGACTACATTGTAGTTCTAAAGCAAATGAAAAAGTCGGTGGAAGAGACTTGTCGAAGGGCTGAGGCCCAAAAGGTTGGAATTCTAAAATAAAATGCTGGAGATTAGCAGGCCTGTGAAGGGAGTGAGTGCGGGGGGTGGATAGGGTTGGGGAAATTATTTTTCATTCATTTACTTTTTATCAGAACCTTAATGCCAACTTTCTTTCTCTTCACAAATCTGTTGCCTGACCTATTGAATATTTCCAATGTTTTCTGTACTACTTTCTTTTTGTGGATCTCTTTATGCCCACTTAACGAGAAGCGTGTCAAAGACACTCAACTTGAAATCTTCAAATTTTTGAGACTTCCTTAATGAAAAGGAGAATTAATTATAAACCAAATGAAATATTTATAACAAAAGCTGTCAAATCCTTAGATATTTTAGAGTGTAGCACAGCTAACATAGTGGTTAGTGCAATGTTCTTACAGCGCCAGTGACCCGGGACCAAATCCGGCATTGGCTGAAAGGGGTTTGTACATTCTCCCTGTTTCTGCGAGGGTTCTGACTTCCTCCCACCATCCTTAAACATACGGCATTTCTAATGTAATTAGTGCATTTGTGTGGCATGTGCTCATGGTCTGAAAAGGCCTGTTATAGTGATGTGTGTCTAAATTTAAAACATTTAAAAAAATGTATTATACAAATGGTGTAATAAATGCACCATTCGCTTATATTGTTAACAGTAAGCACCAAACTATCAAAATGACTTGCAAGTGTAGGATTTCTCTTCAACCTATTCAAGTGGTTATCTTAGATTTAGTTCAGCTGGATACAGTTTAATCCTAATTAGTGTACTCGTTAGATCTGGGAAACTAAGTCCAGCATTGTGCTTCACCTTGAAGCTGGTCTCTATTTTGAACTGAAGGATAAACATGGGGACTGTGGTTTTGGAGAAATCTATGATCTCATCCACCACATCCAGTTGGTTGCCTTGTTTGAAGGAGAATAGGAGAAGGCCTTCAGGGAGCAATAAAAAGGATGCCTTAGGAAGACGAATGGAAAACGAAATAGAATGTTCGCTTCTCCACCACTGTTATCCTTCACCATGATGTGCATCAAAACAATTCGGTGTGACACAGTATGACAGTAATAGCCCATCAAAGTCACAAGCACTCGGTTTTACAGACAAACTTCCTGGTTCAAAATCTCAATGTCTCTTTCTCAGATTACCTCTCCCTCCAATCTTTAAGGATTTTCATCACGCAAGGAATGTGACAGCTCTACTTTCAATGGGAGTGTATAAGGAAATGGTCACATGATTTACTGTTGCTCAGGATGCACCTTTGGTTTTGTCTGAAAGCAAAAAAGGATAAAGTATCCAAAATTAAGCATTTTAAATACCACATTGTTTGCCACTTCTGCCCATTTCCAGCAATATCAGAACCATTCTCCTGCTCACATGGTTACCCTATACTTTAAAAATACATTTTTATTGCCATTAAATATTTATGAAGAATTTTAGCCCTGAAAGCAATATCCATATTACAGTGAGTAGCAAATGTCTTTAATCATTGAATCAGATGATGCAAGAAGGACACACAATGAGAACTTCTTCTGTGAGCTGCAGTTATGATTAAAATAGTGAATAAGTTAGATGATCATTTTTAGGCAGTTTAATGTTGAGTTACTGAATGCTTTGGCCATTTTTATTTTTACTTAAAATAAAAATTCCAGCCTATTTTGGCATTAGACAATTTATGAACTGCCCGTTGGTTTTGCATTATGTGAAATCCTGCTACTGGTACTCCCGCTGCCCTAAATTACATTCTGTTTTCATCCCAGGAGTCTTTGGTGCAAAACCACAGGGCATTGTTTGTTTCCACTGCTGTCAATCTTGGGGAATTGGGGTGAAGTATCTTAGTTTAATCCTCACAGTCAAGCCATCTAAACTTTGATAGCCTTAAAATGATCAAGATTCAATTTGAGCTACTTTTCAGATTTGCATAACTCACATGATTTAAACATTGCTGTTGACTGGGTCCAATTTCCAACGTTCTGCAAGGTAGCATTGTTGTCCACAAGGGGACAACATAAGTAATGAACCGCAAAATACGCCAGGTCCATGCAGGACACTTTGTTCCAGATCTCTAAGGTGAACTTGCTAAAAACAAAATGTCCTTCGCTGATATATAGAAAGTTACAGTTCCAGAACTGAACATTTTGGAATAATGTAAAATATGTCTTCCTGCATAGAGAACATCAACAAATGAGTCTCCAAACCAATTAAAAATTGAATATTAACCTACCCGTACTTTCACCTCTTTAGAAGCTTGTTATTTGTTTTTTTTTTTAGTTCAAGCCTTATTGCCTCTCTTTCGTTGCCCCTGAAGTGGTTTCATTGTCAATTTCAGGCGGCAGTTAAGAGATCTTGGCAGTGACTATTACTTTTTTTGCCAGGGACGGTTTAATGTGGTAATGCCAGACTGCAACAGTAATCATGATTTACAGCATTGTCCATCACCCAGAAATGGTAGAAATTGCTATTAATAAAGTAAAGTTGCTTTGATTAGATTTCCATCAATTTGATAAACTAAAATAATACCAACAGAGCTCATAGAGGTTTTTCTTGGACCATTGCAATTAATACATAAAAAGCAGGATGTGAAAACTCTCCCATTTGCAACCTGATTGTCCTCGATTAATCCAACCTCATTTGTTGAAAACTTGCAGAGGATGTGTTCTTGCAAATCTAATGCTACTCAAAGATGTTCTGCAGGCAAATTTGATTAGGTTTGCAGGATACAGATAAAAGTATTCTTATATAAAGCACAATGATATTTAATTTGCAAATAGCATTGCATTGGATTAGAATTAATTAGAGCTAACAGCCTGTGCAGGGAAAACAAGGGCTCAAATAAAAATGGGTATCAAGTGCAACAGGATGGTCATTCTTATTTGTCTTAACAAATTACTTGTTTTGAAACACAATATGAATATAATTGAAAAGGAGAATGACTTGGAAACATCTGAAGCTAAATTGACTAGGACTTTTCCCTCACCAGATGTGCAATTTGGTGGTGAATCAACACAAGATTAACCTTCCACTGAATAATTTCATCTAAAAAGAGATTTTGACAGGATTTCAAGGTTTGAGTTACAGGGAAAGGTTGTGCAGGCTAGGGCTTTTTTTTCTCTGGAGCGTAGAAGATTGAGGGGGGGACTTGATAGAGGTGTTTAAGATTTTAAAAGGGACGGACAGAGTCAATGTGGATAGGCTTTTTCAATTAAGAGTGGGAGAGATTCAAACTAGAGGGCATGGTTTAAGATTGAAGGGGGAAAATTATAAGGGGAACATGAGGGGAAATTTCTTGACGCAAAGGGTGGTAGGGATGTGGAATGAGCTTCCGGCAGACGTGGTTTAGGCGGGATTGTTGGTTACATTTAAGGAAAAACTGGATAGTTACATGGAGAGGAGAGGACTGGAGGGGTATGGACCGGGTGCTGGTCAGTGGGAGGGGATTTGTTACGGCATGGACTAGTAGGGCCGAACTGGCCTGTTTTGTGCTGTAAGTGGTTATATGGTTATAGTATTATATGAAACAAGAAGTACTAGGAATTCTCAGCAGGCCAGGCAACAACTGTGTTAAGAGAAACAGAATTTCAAGTCAATGAGCTCTGTCAGAGTTGGAATAGCCTGGAAAGGATTAAAATTATATCAGATATCGCTTTGAATATTGTCAATGACTTATCTTAACAATTTCTTTTGAAGTCTACTTGGCCATTCAGTCAAATTAATCTGGAGTTTATCTTTCTCCCTGTTCTTCCAAGTTCTTCATCTCAGCTGTTTCACATATGTTTCTATTTTCTTTAAAGTCATACGAGTTGTCTGATTTCCTTCTGAATGCACTCAAGCAACTTCCAGCAAGCATATCTCTGCAACAAACCTCTCTGTTCTAATCATTCTGTGTAAATGTGTTTTCTTATTTTTAAAGTTTATCTTGCATTTATCTCCCTTCATTTTGGGTTCTTATAAGTGGAAACATTCACCTTACATCTAAGCCTTTCATCACATTCTGAAACAGAATTGTAGCAATTTTCTTCTGGAATGATTCCTGGTGTCCAGTGAGGGATGTAACTACTGTGGGGTCAGAACAGTTTTAAACTCGATGTGAGCCTCAGTCAATCCCAAAAGTGTGAAATAAACATCCTTCTCAATTGACTCAATAATGACACATTTCCTCAAGAAATTCTAAGTGAAATCATAACTTACAAAGATAAACAATGGAGGAAGTCTTACATCCGTGTGCCTACAGCACTTCATAGTCTGAATATGCCTGGGATTGTCTGATCTCGGAAGCTAAGCAGTCACAGGACTGATCAGAACTTGGAGGGGAGACTGCCTAGGAACACCAGCAGCTGTAGTTTCTGTGAGGCGTGCTGGACAAAGTGGTGACTTTGTACAGTAGACAAAAAGTTAAAGAATTCCACATTCTAAATTTAGTAGTGCGTGACCATAATGGAACCTTTACCTTTAATTTTTATTACCTTCCTCCAACTCTGTGCAATCCTTATAATTAGCAATTGAATGCAATTCTGTGTTTGATTGAGAACCAGGATGCAGAGATTAAGAACAGACATAAATTAGATTGAATTGCACACACTCATTATACATTCATCAATGATGAGGAAATGAATTTGATTTGAATTTAAATTTCTCTGGTAATTTTTGCAAGTATTTCATCCTTAATTTCCTTAGAAAATTTGCAAGATGTGTCACCTTTTGCTTTATTGTAAGAGGTTGTTGCACACATTGCAATTTATAAATATGAGTATAGTGCCAAAAGACCACTTGAATCTTAATCTTTAGTACTACACCACTTTTGCCTTCCTCATCTGTCCTGTTTTATAAATGAAGCATGAAATGCTACTTCTGGGGATTCACACCTTTTCACACAGCAATAGCAAAGCTCATTAAGTCATCCATTAAAACCTCCACAAAAGAGCTACAGCTGATGCACTGGAGGCCTTTTTCAATCCCATTATCCTGTCTAGCCTGTTATTGTTTCTTCTGAAATGCTGTCACTTTCAGGCTATAACAGTGTCAGTCATGTTCTCTCCAACAACCTGCACGTTGTATGATGTCATAAGTAGAGTAATATTGAGAGCTGAGCCACAATAGAACAGTGATGCGAAACATAAGATGTATCAATCTCTTTTGAACGTTCACGTTTAATGAAGAATTCATTCGCTGCCTATATGTATACATTTTGCTATTAAGTTTAGAGATTTACATGGCATTCATATGATAATCACTTGGTCTGAATTGTAAGGCTCAGTGTCCTTTCTGATTCTGAGGCAATAGAAAGATCAGTGTGAGTGAGCTGCCATTGAAGATTGATAGAATGTGCCTGGTGAAAACAGATTTGTTGTCAACACAATGTGTGAAAATAAGGGCAAGGAAAGATATTTGGTCCCTCTGTGATCATTTCCTCCACTAGATGGTGCAGTCTTGTGTTGCCCTTCTCAGCTCTGACTGACAGTGTTCATAGGGCAAGAAAAACATGTTGGAATTTCTGGAGAAAAATTGAAAAATGTCTTCCTGATTTATTAGTAGACTGCAATTGAAAGTACAGCTCATGTAGGAAGTGCATAGCTGAAAAGACAGAATTTAAAAGGGAAATATTTAACCCAAATGTGTTCTAACTGCAGTTTATTTACCATTGTTTTCTTACATGGTCCCACAGAAATGAGGATACCTTGCTTCCATTTGGGTTCTGTGTGTTTGGGGAGATCTGATGAGGCCAATGAGCTCCTTCCACCATTTCCTAGTGCACAGGCCCAAGCCTTCTCCATGTTGAATAGTCATGGGGCAAGGGTTGCTAGTAGTCTGTGGGGATGTTGTGTTTTTTCAGGGGTCATTTGGAACATCTTTGACTTTTCTCCATCAGGCCATCTCCAGTAATACAGCCAGATGGCTTGACTGTGAGGATTAAACTCTGGCATCAAATCTGACATTGATCTGGGAAATGATCCTGATGTTGGTTTGTTTATCCTGTAAGTGGATTGTTGAGGATTTTGTTGAGACAGTGATTTAGTGATTTGAGGTTGGAGGTAGTTCAAATCTTAGAATCAGAGTAAATGATTAATAACTGAACTTTTTTGATGAATGATATTTTGAAAATCAATGTGGAGATCCAGACCTCAAACCTTTGGTATAAATATTTTTCCTAAGTTGGCCAAAGCTGTCCCAATACTCTCAAATGATGATGAATTTTATTGTTGATGTCTGCCTCTTTGAGAGGTGGCTACTGAGGTATGGAAGTGGCTCACTTTATCCAGGGTCTGATGGTGGATCTTCATTGTCAGAGGGGTTTATTTCACAGCAGAGGAGATTGGCAGAGAACATCTTTTTTTCTTGATGTTGAATGCAAAGCCTGACCTCTTTTACACTTCAGTGAATAACTTGACAATGACTTGGAGCTTGATTTACAAACATGTATCCGGGATGCAAGACATCTTGCCATCTAACATTGCAGTCACATTAAATGTTTAATAAAAACTTTCTACATATTAGCAATTTGGGAAAACAGATGACCTGAAATAGTGGAAGAACAGGCAATACCTTCAAAGACTCAGCTGAAGCCACCAAAATCTACTGTGAACTGACAATTCACTAACCTTACAGTTCAATTGAATTCCTTATGCAGACGATATTTGCCACCTTGCTAACAATGCACTTCACAATTTTGCTAGAATCAAGTATATGATACAGTAAAACTCCTGGTATTTGGCATCTATGGGGATTGGTAGATGCTGGATAAACAAGTTTTCCTGTTTCTTGAGATTCACTCTTAACAATGCCTAACTAATACACCTTACATTAAGAATAAACAGTTTAAAAGGCTGTACTTGTATTGAATAAACTTTGCTTGCATGAATATATAAACCTTAAAGCATATTACTTTATTTTCAGTCATATTCTTTGAAAACTGTTGCTACATCTGCAGGTTCCTCCCCCTCCACGGAGCCACCCAAAAGACTAACTATAACATTATAGATAATTAACACCCACCTCAGGTTTACAGATAATGCCTAACTAATATACTTTTGATCAATATAAATTTCCTGGAGCCAACAGACTAATGGCATCATGAAGAATGAACAGTAGCATCTCTACTTCCTCAGGAGTTTGCAGAGGTTTGGAATGACATCTGAAACTCTGGCAAATTTCTTCAGATGTGTGGTGGAAAGTGTGCTGTCCGGTTGAATTACAGACTTGTATGGGATACCAATGCCCCGAGTGTAAAGCCCTAGGTAAAGCCCTAGGTAGTGGACACAGCCTAGGACATCACAGGCAAACCCCTTCCCACTATTGAGAACATCTATGGGGAACAATGCCATTGGAGAGCAACAGCAACATTCAAGGATCTAAACCATCCAGCACATGTTCTGTTCTCACTGCTACCATCAAGAAAGAAGTATAGGTGTCACAAGACTCAAACCACCAGGTTCAAGATCAGCTGCTACCCCTCCACCATCAAAATTATCAACCACTAATTCAGCCAGGGATTCCTTTAAGGACTCTTATATTTGCACTTTATTGTTTACATTGTGTACGGTTTTTTTTAATGAACTACCAATAAGTAGTAATTCTGCCTAGCCCACAGGAAAAAGAATCTCAGGGTTATATCTGATGTCATGAATGTTTTTTTTTCTTTTCTTTGGCTTGGCTTCGCGGACGAAGATTTATGGAGGGGGTAAAAAGTCCACGTCAGCTGCAGGCTCGTTTGTGGCTGACAAGTCCGATGCGGGACAGGCAGACACGATTGCAGCGGTTGCAGGGGAAAATTGGTTGGTTGGGGTTGGGTGTTGGGTTTTTCCTCCTTTGCCTTTTGTCAGTGAGGTGGGCTCTGCGGTCTTCTTCAAAGGAGGTTGCTGCCCGCCAAACTGTGAGGCGCCAAGATGCACGGTTTGAGGCGTTATCAGCCCACTGGTGGTGGTCAATGTGGCAGGCACCAAGAGATTTCTTTAGGCAGTCCTTGTACCTTTTCTTTGGTGCACCTCTGTCACGGTGGCCAGTGGAGAGCTCGCCATATAACACGATCTTGGGAAGGCGATGGTCCTCCATTCTGGAGACGTGACCCATCCAGCGCAGCTGGATCTTCAGCAGCGTGGACTCGATGCTGTCGACCTCTGCCATCTCGAGTACTTCGACGTTAGGGATGAAAGCGCTCCAATGGATGTTGAGGATGGAGCGGAGACAACTCTGGTGGAAGCGTTCTAGGAGCCGTAGGTGGTGCCGGTAGAGGACCCATGATTCGGAGCCGAACAGGAGTGTGGGTATGACAACGGCTCTGTATACGCTTATCTTTGTGAGGTTTTTCAGTTGGTTGTTTTTCCAGACTCTTTTGTGTCGTCTTCCAAAGGCGCTATTTGCCTTGGCGAGTCTGTTGTCTATCTCATTGTCGATCTTTGCATCTGATGAAATGGTGCAGCCGAGATAGGTAAACTGGTTGACCGTTTTGAGTTTTGTGTGCCCGATGGAGATGTGATGTCATGAATGTACTCTGACAATAAATCCGAAATGTGGTTGACGTCTCTTTCCATTGGGGTGTCTCTCTTAAAATGTCTCCTTATCTCTGCTTAGTAAGAGTCACCCCATCTGTAAACTTGGGGGGAGGGGGTTAATTATCTATCATATTATTGTTTGTATTTTGGGTGGTTCTGCAGAGGGGGAAGGACCTGCAGATGCTGTGATGGTTAAATGTTTCCAAAGAATATGACTGAAAATAAAGTAAAATGCTTTAAGGTGCAATTCATGCAAGTGAAGTTTGTTCAGTTATAGTATTTTCATCTTTTGTCTTTTAAACTGTTTATTCTTAATGCAAGTGCATTAGTTAAGCTTTGTAAGAGCAAGTCTCAAGCAACCAGAAAATACATTTATCTGACATCTACCAATTCCTATAGGTGCTGGATACCAGGTGTTTTACTGTAATAAGACAGCTTCAAGCCTTTTTGCATATACAAGATAATCAGGGATTTGGGAGCGGATATGTTAGTCATTTGATGGTATTTGAAGGATAAAGATAATTGAAAAAAACCTCATATTAAATATGCCACCATGTTTGAATCTTCCGAAAGACGTGGAATCCGAATGTCTTCCCCTAGCAGCCTTTATATAAGACCGAAGGGGCACTGCCTCTTTAAAAGTGTCTCTCAATAACACGTTAAAGGAGGCTGTAGACAACTTGTACACTAGTTATAAAATGGTTGAGAATACTTGTAGATGTTAGTACCTCTTATTAAGTTTAGAAGCTGTTGACTTGCATTCCATTCCATCTACCCACCTGCTAAACTCTGACCTTAATGGGTCTGGTTTAACATTTAACAAGCAAATACATTTTGAGAAATAACATGATGGGGTCAGCTTAATTAATTAGTATTGAACCCTTTCAACTTCTAAACATCAAGGTTCCAGGTTTCCAGGTGGGGCAGGGTTGAGTGCTAGAAGCAATCTTCATTTTTCTTATGGTTATTGATTAGACAAATCATTAAATTTAGAGTTTTTAAAGGACTTTTTTCCATTCAATGGGAGAATTCAAATTGAATGCTTTGATCTTGTTGATATATTTCTAATGTTGAATAACCTTTTGACTGAGAAGGTTTTTGATTAGTTTGCCAGATTTGTATTCCTTTGTGCATCATTGTTTTAACCAATAGAAAGAAAATGGATGAAAATACTGTGATGTGGCACACTATCCCCATGAGCACAATTTGAAACGTCAAATCATCTCTGGGGCAGAAGGAACTAAAATTTCAATCCAGTAGAGTGGGCTCCAAATTGATTTCTATTTTTAGTTTCAGCAAGATGTTGGGACATTGTACACTTTGTGTTTCAACTGGAAAAGTGCCACTTGGCTTTCTTGTTTCACTCATTGTCATATTACATAAAGTTTCTATTACAAACTTGAACTCTATGCCAAAAACATTGTACTTTCTGCAACCTCAAGAAGAATAGAGGTAATTTCCTATCCCAAATCTCTCAAAAGTTCTTACTAATACCACAGGGGTATTGAGAGCCTTTTACAATGAAGGTTTGTGAATGGCCACAGAATTTTGTGATTGTTTTATTCACTGGACATGGATATAATTGGAAATCCCAGCGTTCATCTCACATTAGGCCTGAATTGCAGGAGTCGCTACCATCGGTCCTTTCAAGAACCACTGATTGGGCTGCCAAAATTTCACATTAATGCCTTGCATCATAATTATAATGAGAACAAACTTATTGTCATACACATAAGTACAATTTATATCTGCCTGAAATTCTTACTTGCTGCAGCAAAAACAGCTACTTTGAAAAAAAAAACCTGTCTAATAATATCTATTAAATTACCATATGGAAAGAGATAATAAATATAAAGTAATTGATATAAAAATATTCATTATTACAGGAGTGCAAGAAAAAAAGTGGTGTTTCAATAGGGCAAACAGCCCTTTTTGTGGTATCGGAGTAGTTAGAGAATGATTAGGGTAGTTAAGGGAGGTTCAGGAGTCTGATTGGAAAAAACTTGTTCTTGACCTGGAGGTTCTTATCTTCAGGCTTCTGTACCTTCTTCCCAAAGGTAGCAGCGAGAAGAGGTTATGACCAGATCCAGGGGGTCCTTCATGATGTAGGCTGCCTTCAGAGGCAGCACCTCACATAGATGACTTTGGCTGAAGGGGCCCTGTCTCTTTAAAACTGTCTCTCACTTACACATTAAAGGAGGCTGTAGACAACTTGTACACTGGTTATAAAATGGTTGAGAATATTTTTATATGTTAGTCCCTCTTATTAAGTTTAGAAGCTGTTGACTTGCATTCCATTCCATCTACCCATCTGCTAACTCTGACCTTAATGGGTCTGGTTTAATATTCAACAAGCAAATACATTTTGAGAAATAACATGATGGGGTCAGCTTAATAAATTAGCATTGAACCATTTCAACTTCTAAACATCAAGGTTCCAGGTTTTTTGAAAGGGGGATAGTGGGGCAGGGTTGGACTCTATTGATACAGGTGAGTGTCAGGAGCTGTGCTTTGTTTCAAGATAGTTCAAGTTGAACCAAAGTGATTCTTGATACAGATAGAGCCAGCAAGAAGGGAAGATCAGATGGGGTGGCTCAGAGCAGAGCAGCAGGGTGCGGAGTGGCAGAGTATGGAGCGATCCAGTCTGTGACCGGCCCCTGCATGAGAGAGTGTGAGAGTGCCCAAAATAGAAGTGGAGATTCAGAGGCTTTGGCATGAGAGACTTCAGGGAGCAGAGGCTGAAAACGTGGTGCAGGTAAGGTCAGGTAAGATCTTTTCATAATAACTTAGAGTAGGTAGTAAGGATGGCAGCCAGGGCAGTGGTATGGTCCAACTGCAGGATATGGGAAATCTGGGACAGCACAAAATCATTTGGGAGGCAGAAGGGGTGATTGAGAGGAGCTATAGTGAGACAGTCACACCCAAGAGGCAAGAGGCAGGTAACTGAGTGACTGTTAGGAGAGGGATGGGGAAGAGGCAGTTAGCACAGGACACCACTGTGGCCATTACAATAAGTAAATAGTTTGGTTACTGTCGAGCGGGACAACCTACCGGCACAAGCCATAATGGTCAGGTCTCTGGCACAGAAAGGAAGAAGGGGAAGAAGAGGAGAGCTGAGTGATAGGGGATTCAATAGTTAGGGGAACAGATCAGACGTTCTGTGGACAAGATCGAGACTCCCTGATGAAATGTTGGCTCCCAGGTGCTGGAGTCAGAGACATCTCAGATCAAGTTCATGGCTTAAGTGGGAGGGTGAGGAGCCAGATGCCATGATCCACATTGGTCCCAATGATATTGAATGAAAAGAGATGAGGTCCTGAAGCGTGAATGTAGAGAATCAGGAAGGAAGCTGAGAAGCAGTTCCTTAAGGGTGGTAATCTCTGGATTGCTGTCTGTGCCACACGCCAGTGAGGGAAGTTATGGCAGATGAATGTATGGCTGAAGAGCTAGAGCAGTGAACAAGGGTTCAGATTTGTGGATCATTGGGATATCTTCTTGGAAAGGTATAACCTGCACAAAAAGGACTGGTGCACCTGAAGTGGAGGGCGACCAATATCCTGGAGGGCAGGTTTGCTTTGCTAGAGCTGTTGGGGAGGGTTTAATAAAGTTTGGCAGAGGGATTGGAACCTGTGAATTATGCAGATGATACCCAAGTGGATGCACTGTGTAGTTATATTGTGAAGAAGGATAAGGCAGTGAACAGGACAGAACTGCAGCCATAACATTAATATTTAGCTTGTGGTACATTGGAAACAAATTGAAAAGGTTGATGAATACAGCATTGAAAGTCTTAAATGCCTGCAGTATAAGATATAAAGTTGATGATTTTGTAGCACAACTGGAATTTGGCAAGTATGACTTTATGAATGAAAGAAGATTACAGCTAGGAACTAAACATCCAAGGATGCATAATGTAACAGAACGACAGGCAGGTAGGCGTGGGGGGTCGGTTGGTTCTCTTGGTAAATAATGGAATCAAATCTTTGGAAAGAGGAGACATTGAATTGACATGGTTAGTGACAATCCCTGTGGGTAGAATTAAGGAACTGTAAGGGTAAAAAGACCCTGATGGGAGTTGTATACAGGCCTCCAAAAAGTAGCCAGATTGGGGTGTGCAAATTACTGGAAGAGATAGAGAAGACATGCAAAAACGGCAATGTTACATTAGTCATGGGAGAGTTCAATATGCAGGTTGATTGGGAAAACTAGGTTGGTGCTAGATCCCAAAAGAAGGAATTTATAGAATATCTTCAGGATGACTTTATAGAACATCTTGTGGCTGAGCCAACTAGGGAAATGGCAATTCTGGATTGAGTGTTGAGTAATGAACCAGAGTAGATAGGGAGCTGAAGGTAAAGGAACCCCGAGGAGGCAGTGATCATAAAATGATAAAATTTCCCATGCAGTTTGAGAGGGAGAAACTAAAATCAGAAGCGTCCGTGTAACATTGGAATGACGGGGATTACAGAGGTATGAGAAGGAAGTTGGCCAAAGTTGTATGGAAGCAAACTATCAGAGATGACAGTAGAGCAGCAGGGGTGGAGCTTCTGAGATTAACTCAGAAGACACAGGACAAATTTATCCCAACATAGAACAGAGAACATTACAGCACAGTACAGGTTCTTCAGCCTGTGATGTGCTGAGCAATAAAAACCTACCCCCCAAAAAAGAAACCCTCCCTACCTCACAACTGTATTTTTTCATCCATGTGCATATCTAAAAGTCTCTTAAATGCCCTTATTGTTCTAACTTCCACCATCATCCCTGACAATAGACTCCAGGTGCCCACAACTCTCTGTGTAAAAATGTCTCCTTTAAACTTTCCTCCCTTATAGATGTCCCCCAATGTTTGCTACTCCTGCCCTGGAAAAAATGGGCTGGCTATCTATCTTATCTATACCTCTCATAGATATTAAGTCAACTCTCATCTTTCTTTGGTCCAAAGAGAGAAGCCCGAGGTCTGTTAACCTTGCTTTGGAAGGCATATTTTCCAATCCAGCAACATCCTAGTAAATCTCCTCTGCACTCTCTCTAAAGCAGGGGTTGGCAAACTTTTAAAATCATCAACCTCTTCATGGAAGTCTTGATCTCTCATCGACCCCCAAGCATGTAAAGTAAATAAATAAATATTATCAATAATAAATTTCTCTATAGCCTAGATATTTATTGATCTCTTGGATATTCCCATTGACCCCCAGGGATCAATATAGACCACTTTGCTGACCCCTGCTCTAAAGCTTCACACCCTTCCTGGAATGAGGTGACCAGAACTGAACACAATATTCAAGTGTGGTTTCACCAAAGATCAATAGAGCCAGTTTTTCTTCCTGTGACAAAAAATATGTGCACACTGAATGCTTATGCAAATATAAACTTGAAATTGTTTCAAGATAATTTTGGCACAGCCTATATCATGGCTAATAAAACTGTATTGGCATGTTTTAATATTACCTGTAATACAAGTATGATTGCATTCTACAAAGTAATGTATTTAGTTAAGATTTTATTCTATACTTTGAACTACCTTGTTCAGTTTGTTGTTCCATTACATTCAATAATTATTTTAGGTAACTGACCTTTAGTATGCACATTAATTTCTTTTGTGGGCTGGTTGCAAAATGAGTGCACACGCACACTCACTGAGCTTAAAGAGAACAATGCCAAATACGACCTTCAACACTATCCACAAAACCTCCAACCTTCGTATAATTTGCAAACTTACTGATTCATTCCTCTGCTTCTTTGTACAGGTCATTTATAAAAATCATAAAGAGCAAGGTTCCCAGAATCCCAGGATCCCTGCGGAACTCCACTAGTCCCTGAACTCTAAGCAGAATACTTTCCGTCCACTCTCTGCTTTCTACAGGCAAGCTAATTCTGAATCCATACTGTCAAGGTTACATGGATCCCATGCCTCATGACTTTCTGAATTAGTCTTCCATTGGGGACCTCATCAAATTCCTTCTAAAAATCCATATACACCACATCTACCACCTACCTTCATCAGTTTCTTTTGTTACCTCCTCAAAAATCACAATTAGGCTCGTGAGGCATGACCTTGCCCTCTCAAAGTCATGCTGACTATCTCTGAGAAGACTGTATTTCTCTAAATGCTTGTAAATTCTGTCCTTAAGAAACCTCTCCAATAGTTTGCCCACCACTGATGTAAGACTCACTGGTCTATACTTCCCAGGATTCTCCATATTGCTTTTTATAAACAAGGGAACCATATTTGCTATTCTCCAATTCTTTGGCCAAGAAGGATGAAAATATCTTTTCCAATGACCCAGCAATCTCTTCCCTCCCTTCCCATAGCAACCTGGGGTATATCTCGTCCAGTCCTGGGGACTTATCCATCCTAAAGTTTTGAAGAAGATCCATTACTTCCTCTTTCTTAATTTCAACATGCTCCAGCACATCAGCTTGTTCTATTCCAACCTCACCTTGACCAAGGTCCTTTTCTCCAGTGAATACTGAAGCAAAGTATTCATTTATGGACCTTCCTAACCTCCTCTGCCTCCAGGAACATGTTGCCTCTTTTATCCTTAAGCAGCCACACCTTCACTCTTGTCATCCTTCATCTAACAATGAAGAAGTGTTCTAAAGGGAGGATGAGGCAACCATTGCTGTCAAGGAAGATCAAAATCAGCATAAATATGGCAAAAATTAGTGAGAAGTAAGAGGATTGGAAAGCTTTTAAAAGTCAACAGAAGGCAACTAAAAAAGCAATAAGGAGAGAAAAGATTAAATATAAAGGTTTGCCAGCCAGCAAGATATAGAGGATGTGAAAAGTTTCATCAGGTACATAAAAAGCAAAAAAGACATAAGACAACTGGAAAATGACATTGGAGAGACGGTAATGGGGGCCAAAGAAATGTTGGATGAACTTAACAAGTATTTTGTGTCTGTCTTCATTGTGGAATATGCCAACATTGTGCCAGAGTTCAAGAGTGTCAATGGGCAGAAGTTTATGTTGTTGGTATTATCAAGGAGAAGGTGTTAGGAACGTTCAAAGGTCTGACTGTAGATAATTCACATGACCGGCATGAAATACATTGCATGGTTTTGAAAGAGGTAGCTGAAGTGGATGCATTGGTAGTGATCTTTTAAGCATCGCTAGATTCTGGAATGGTTCCAGAGGATTGAAAATTACAAAAATATCACTGCATTCTTTAAGAAATGACAGAGACAAATGACAGGAAATTATAGGCCAGTTAGCTTGACTTTGGTGGTTGGTAAGATGTTGGAATCTATTATTAAGCTCAATATATTTGAGGGCACATGGTAAAATAGGTCAAAGTCAGCATGGTTTCTTGCAGGGGAAATCTCGCCTAACAAACCTGTTGGATCTCTTTGAGGAAATAACAGGAAATAGAGATAAAGGAAATTCAGTGGACGTGGTTTACCTAGATTTCCAAAAGGCTTTTGACAAGAAACTGTGAAGCAAGAAGAAAGACCATGGTAATATGGGAAAGATACTATCATGGAGAAAAGTTTGGCTGACCAGCAGAAGGAAGAAAGTGGGAATAAAAGGGGGCTTTTCTGGTTGGTTGCCAGTGACCAAAGGTGTTCTGCAATGCTTGCTGCTGGGGCCGCTTATTTTCACATTATATGTCAATGATCTGAATGATGGATTAGAGAACTTTGTGACCAAGTTTGCAGATGATGAAAAGGATGGACGAGGAGCAGATAGTGTTGAGGAAGGACTGAGGGTGCAGAAGGTCTTAGATAGATTAAAAGATTGAGCAAGGAAATAGCAGATGCAGTATAGCGTAGAGAAATGTATGATAATACACTACAATAGACTATATTCTAAATAGGCAATGAGTTCGGAAATCAGAGGTACAGAGAATATTGGGAGTCCTGATGTAAGACTCCCTAAAGGTCAACTTACGTGAAGAGTCAGTGGTTAAAAAAAGACAATTCATTTTGAAAGAAATAGGATTTGAAAACAGGGATCTGATTTTGAAGCTTTATAAGCCATTTCTCAAACCACACTTGGAATATTGTGAGCAGTTTGTGCTCCATATCTAAGGAAAGGTGTGATGGCATTGGAGAGGGTCAAGTGGAAGTTTATAATAATGATCCCTGGAGTGAAAGGGTTTTTATTTGAGGAGCATTTGAAGGCTCTGGGGTTGTACTCACTGGTGCTTAGAAGAATGAGGGGGGATGATAATTTTACAAAATGCCAAATCTCCTCAGACTTTTTAGAAAGTAGAGGCATTGGTGTGCCTTCTTCAAGGTTGTGCTATGGTTTTTCTCCAGGAGAGCTCTTATGATTCCTATGTACTTGAAGGTACTAACCCTACATCAATATGGACAGCTGTGTAGACCCTTGTTCTGCCTTCCCAAAATCCACAATAAGCTCCTTTGTCTTATTGACATTGAGAGCAAGATTGTTGTTCTCCAACCACCCAACCAGATTGTTGATCTCCACCCTGTATTCTGGCTCATCATTTCCTGTTATTTGTTGGTGTCATCAACACATTTATAGATTGGATTGGAGACAAACTTGGGTCTGCAGCCATGAGTGTATATGGACTAAGTGTCCAGCGATGAGGTGCCCAGGTTGATGGTCTGGGAAGAGGAGGTGACATTGCTGATTGGGTCTGCTGATAAGGAAGTCGAAGATCCAGTTGATCACTGATGAATAGTCCCAGAACATCTTGTTTGATCATTTTTTTAAAATTTACAGCACAGTAGAAGCCAATTTTGGCCATTTAAAACTGTGCCACCCAATTACACTCAAATTAACCTACACTCCCATACGTTATGAAAGGTGGGAGGAAACAAGAGGAACTTGGGCCAAACCACGCAGACATAAGAAGAACATACAAACAGTGCCAGATTCAAACCCGGGTCACTGGAGGTGTAACAGCATCACTCTAACTGCTACACTAATCGTGCCGCCCTACACTAACCATGTCATCTTTGATATGATGGTGTTGAACACTGAGCTGTAGCCAGTCAACAATGGCCTGATATAGGTGTTCTTTTGGTCCAGATGATTTAACACATAGCGGAGGGCTAACAGGATAATGAGATGGGATCTGCCATTGATTTATTGAGATGATATGTGAATTCCAGATCATTCCTGAGACAGGAGTTGTTTTGCTCCATAGTTAACCTCTTAAAACTTTATATCAGTAGATACAAGTGCTACTGGTCAATAGTTGTTGAGGCAGATGCCTTGCTCTCTTGGGCACTGGTATAATGGATGTTCTTTTGAATAAGGTGTGGACATCACCCTACAGCAGGGTGATGTTGAAAATGTCTGCAAAAGCTCCAAGCAGTTGGTTTGCACAGACCTTAAGAACTCAGTCAGTCAGGTACACCTTCTGAGCCATACACTTTCAATTAATCCAAGGAACTGCTCTTCAAGAAACTGCAGGGAGTTGTAAACACAGCTCAAGCCATCATGATAACATTCTCCCTCCATTGTTGCTGTGTCAGAAAAACTGTAACATTTTAGAGGACCAATTCTATCCTGGTCATACTCTAACCCATCCCCATCTGTCAGGCAGAGGATCCATGCACTTGAAAATATGAACCTCCTGATTCAAGGACTGTTTCTTTCCTGCTAATATAACACTTTTAAATTAATTTCTCATTGGAAAAGATTATGCCTCTCACTGTTTTAACTGGATTTTTCTCTATACCCTATACTATTTGATTGTAACACTACTTCTAAAATTGTTGTTTAAAAATGTGTTTATTTGTTATTATTGCACTCCCTGCTGTATGAATTAACTTGCCTGGATAGCATGCTAAACATTTTTTTTTACTGTATCTTGGTGCATGTGACAATAAGCTATTCAGTTCCATCTTTAGGACATCAGAGGAAATCCATGAGCACAAGTGGAAACCCACCTTGGGAGAATATCCAAACACTACATGAGAAACAATGGAGATCAGGATTGAACCTGGATCGGTGGATTGCGAGGGAGTAATACGAAGCATGACATGTCCAGCTATGATGTGTTTCTTCCAGATTCCATGTAATTTTTAACCCATGAAGGAATGAATTATAGTGATTTTAGTTTATTGTCCTAGATATGTTCTCCTCCAGCTATAAGTCCAACACAATATCTAGATATTCCTAAGTAAAAAATGAAAAGTTTGCAGACACAGTGGTTGAAGTAAAAACACAGTGCTGGAGAAAATCAGTAGGTCAAACAATGTACTTTATTGAGCAAAGATAAAAATCTATAACCAATGTTTTGGGCTTGAACCTAAAGGAAATTAAAAAAAGGATCATCAAAACATCGTGAAATATGATCCAAGTCCCAGTCTACACACTTCTAAAATCTTAGGCAATCTTGGTTCTGAATTCCTAAAATTTATTTCTATTAAGTTCATCTTTATGAAGAGAATATCACCATGAAACAATTGTGAATTTTTGGTTAAACAATGTATTGTGTTAATTGAAATACTTAAATAATAAAAGTGAATTACCAGTTAGGTGAAGCCTTTAGGAAGTATTAATGTGTTTATATTGATAAACATAACTATAAAGTTGATATAGATGCAGAACATAATGGTACCCTGCTCCCCTTTAGAAGTATCTGTGTAGCCTCCTTACGGAATAGTGTGATGGACTGCTTCAGCCTATGCAAGGGATAAATCCCTCCAGTGCCATAAGCAAATAGGATGGTGATTACCTAAAAGCTTAGCTGGACTGAAACATTGTTGCGTCTGGACTGGCAGCTGGCTGCCATCCTAATTGCAGCAATCAGCATGGAGCCTGGGACACTCAAATGAGAGGAAGCAGTACTGAGGCATGAACTGTAGTTAAAGGCTGGATCTGCCATATATGAAGAGGACTCTATTGTTGAGAGGTTAATGTGAGTGACCTATTCCCTACAATTATTAGAGTGGAGATGGTTGAGATTTGAATATTTGCTGATAGCATTGGAGAAACATTTTACAATGAGGAATATGAATGGTTATGAGAAGCAGAAAAACTGCAGATGCTGGGATCTTGAGTGAACAAAGTTAAACAGAAGGGACTCAGCAGGTCAGACATCATCCATGAACAGAAATTATCTGTGAACATTTCGAGTTGGGGCCCTTTATGTAGACACGAATCATTGAGTGACATTTCTACCCATGGATGCTGCCTGAACTGAGTCCCTCCAGTTTCTCCTTGTTCACTCAAATATCAATGGTTATGGTTTGTATAGAAAATGCAGAGGAGACCTGACTTCAAAGCATCTGTCAAAATAATCATTCAAAAATTAATTAACCTGCTGTAAGCCATGTATAAGAAACTGCGCGTTATTACAAATGCTTCTTTACTTACGATGGCCCAACTTTCAATTTTTCTAGGACAATGGTCGTCATCGCTATATTTTATGATTAAAAATAGTTTTTTTCTGTGTGGAATAAAAGGTATTTAACATTTAATTATAAAATAGGCTTTGTTTTAGATACATTTGGCCAGCTGCAGGCTATGGTAAGTGTTCTGAGCACGTTTAAGGTAGGCGAGGCTATGATGTTCGGTAGGTGCGACGCTGTATCTTTATCGAGATGATTTTTCCGCTTACAATGGGCTTATCGGAACTTGACCTTTGACGTGGTACCTTATAAATAAATAAAAAGAAACATCCAATTAGTGTTCCAAAAGAAACATAATGTACTAAAATAAAAACACAATGCTGGAGAAACTCAACAGGTCGAACAGTGTTCTTTATGTGGCAAAAATTAAAATACATAACAGACGTTTCAGGCTTGAGTCCTTCATCAAGGTATGATTATATCATACTGCACTTTCTATCTACATAATAGACAATAAATATTCATAACTCATTTTAAACTAGGCCGCAGGTTTGTTGTGATAATCATTGCAGTGGAATGAAAAGTCAAAGGCATGTTCAGCTCCAGCTTTAGTCAACACATTAAAGAGTGGAGTTGTGTGCAGTGAAACATTTCTTCTTAGACATTAGCCCATAAATTGGTCAATTAACTCTTGGATAAGAAATTGGTATATATTATACCTTTTGCTATCCTTATAATGGGTTCACAATCTTTTTAAAGGTGCAAGAAATTCTCATTAAAAAATAAAAATACTGGAGGAACTCCACTGGTTTCGCAGCATCCGTAGGAGGTAAAGATATATTGCTGATGTTTCGGGCCTGAGCCCTTCCTTCCGTTTGAGCACCAGATTGACTTTGCCGATTTCCGTTAGAAATCACCTTTCCCCATCTTTCCACGTGGCCCCTTTCCTCTGGCTCCGTCTGTCTGTCTCTTTCTTCCCTTTTCCCTCATCTCCTTTCATAGAGTGAAAATCATTTCTCACCTTTCCTATTTCCTGTCCCCCTCTCCATATCCAATTAACACCTTTTGTCTGTTGGTCTACTATACTCCTCCCTCTTACATTCATCCCCCTTTCTTTCGCTAGCCTTTAATTCAGATACCTGTCTTTATACATTCATATCTTGAGGAAGGGCTCAGGCCTGAAACATCAGTAATATATCTTTACCTCCTATGGATGCTGTGAAGCTGGTTGAGTTCCTCCAGCATTTCTATGTTTTGACTAAAATCACAGTGTCTGCAGAGTTGCATTCTTCATTTCAAAAAATTGTAAATAAATGGGCCTGTATGGTCCCTAACAATCCCAGGTATTCTCTCTCTGAAAATGATGTCTGTGTCTCTCTCCTCTCTCTCCCTCCTCTGAGAGCAAAGGCAGTTTTTTTTCTGTTCTCTGCCTGCAAAGATCACATGACCTTCCAGAGAGTAAATGCACTTTTTCAGACAAAGCTGCTACTGCCTGTTGTTATATTTGTTTCCTTTTTTCAAACAACAGTCCATCATGAGTCTGAGCTCTCTTGCAATGGCTCCTGCAAAGATTCTGTGTTTTAAAGTGTTTGTGTGTGACCTGCTCTGACAAACCTTTCCCGACTTATCTCCCAAACTCCTCTATATACTCTGTCACAGCAGAACAGGGTGGAAAATCACTATAAATTTACAATTACGTAAATACAAGATTTAAAATAAAATCAGTAGTGAAAAAATGAAAAATAGTAAGGTAGTGTCTATAGGTTAATTGTCTGTTCAGAAATCTGACAGTGGAGGGGAAGAAGCTCTTTCTGTAATGCTGGTGAGTGTATGTCTTCAGGCTCCTGTATGTCCTCCCTGTTGGCAGCAATGAGAAAAGGGCATGACCTAGGTGGTGAATAATGATAGATGCTGCTTTCTTGAGGCACCACCGCTTAAAGATCTCCTTAATGGAGTGAAGGCTAATGTCCATAATGGTGTTGGCCGAGTTTACAACCATCTGTAACATTTTTCCGTCTTGCACATTGTCACCTCCATTCCAGACAACCAATCGGAATGTTCTGTGATGGTACATCTGTAGAAATTTGCAAGAGTCTTTGGTGTGTACCAAATCTCCTCAAATTCCTAACAAAATAGAGCTGCTAGTGTGCCTTCTTCATGACTGCATTGAAATGATGGCCGGAGGATGGGTTTTCAGGATTGTCGACACCAAGGAATCTGAAATTACATACCATCTCCACTGCTGTCCCCTTGATGGTTTCCTGAAGTCCACAAACAATTTCCTTGTTTTACTGACATTGAATGCACCACTCAACTAGCTGATCTGTCTCACTCCTGTACGCTTCTTCATTGCCATCTGTGATTCTACCAACAACAACAAATTCGTAGAACGCACTTGAATTGTACCCAGCTACACAGTCATGGGTAATAAATGAGTAGAGCAGTGGGGTAAGCACGCATCCTTGAGGTGCGCCTGTGTTGATTGTCATTGAGGAGGGAAGGTAGCTACCAATCTGTACTGACTGTGGTCTTCCAATGAGGCAGCCAAGGATCCATTTGCAGAGCGAGAGACAGGAGGCCAGGTTTTGAAGCTTTCTGACCAGTACTGAGGGGATGATGGTGTTGAAAGCTGAGCTATAATCAATGAAAAGGTATTGCTGTTGGCTGGGTGATTCAAGACTGAGTGGAGAGCCAGTGAGATGGCATCTTCTGTGCAATTATATTATCGAAAGAAACATTGAAGTGGGTCTTTGCTTAGTTAATTCTAATCTTGAACATCCCCTCAAAGCATTTCATCACAGTAGATCCGATTGCTATTGAGTGATAGCCATTGAGGCACCTCCTCCTACTCTTCCTGGGTACTGGTGTGATTGATGCCCTTTTGAAGTAGGTGAGAACTTCCGCCTGCAATAATGAGAGATTAAAAATGTGCCCATTACACAAATGTCCATCTTTAAACCTTTGCCCCCCCCCTCCCACCCTTTGATTTCACCCTTCTCTTTTCCATTGGGACACCTTTTTAACAGTGCGATCAACACACTGTGAGCTCCAGAGTAGATGCCATTTTTTGGGAGCAGATGTTGGCTTTTAGCACCTTTACATTAGAGAACCGTACTTGCGATTTCTCAGAACAGGGGCAACTCTATTTTGCCTTTTCCTTTGTGACTTCATTTTGGTGAAATGATGTGCTCGATTGGGCCAACAAAGATGGGTAAAATCTAATTTTTCAGAAAGATTCCCCAATTTTTAGATTGCCACCTGGGAATTGATCATTCAATCTGTAAAGATGTTGGCCTAACTGTCGCATTCAAGGATCTTTTATTTGGCTATTTCTGACAACCAACTGTATTGTAAGTTTAAGGGTGATTGTGAAGGTGTGACCAGGCGGGGATTTAACTGGGATTTTATCATGCTTACTTCGCTCCAGCCTTTGTGGCATCAGATTGACCAGAGAGCCTAGAAAGATCTTTCTTCAGAATCCTCTATATCTGCCTCAACTCACCTCCGACACAATGATTACAAAGTAGATAAGTAATCTGGTGATTTGTAACCATCTGATTCATGACCCTTATGTCTGTAACTAAGTTTGTGGCTATTTTTAAAAAAATGCTGGAAACACACAAAAGGTCATGAAGCATCTACAGAAAGCGAAGAATTAATGTTGCCTGTCTGTGATCCTTCTTCAGACTAGGACCAGTTCATCACTAGTGTCTTATTATATAGGAGCTACATTTTCCAGCATGCAATGCGGAAATTGGAAGTGAAAATATGATGGCGGTTTTCATTGGAAGTTGGTTGAAGTAGCTCAAAGAACATAAAGTCCGTTAAGTGTTATACCCAGATAAATTTGTTCTTCTTGAAAGTACAAGCATAACAACTAGTAAACACACAATGCTGGAGTAACTCAGCAGGTCAAACAGTGCACTTTATGTAGCAAAGATAAAGATACATAAACAACATTTTGGGCTTGAGCCCTTCATCAAGATATGAGCAAAATGTAGGCAGGCATACCGATAGAATAACATACTAATCGAGCACCAGCTCTCCCTTTTCCAGAATCTGATAAAGAAATGATGTTCAATGTGATTTGAAGAGGCAGAAGGTGTGGCAGGTTCCAAGGGTGGGGGACGCTTTCCACTTTCAACTGACTTTTCATGTATTCAGTTAATTTACTTGTGTTGTTCTAAGTACTGGCTTCATTTCTGTTCCATGATAGTTCTGTACAGGCAAATATCCAGCTCCAAGAGATGTCATTCTGAGAATTTTTTTTTTAACAAACTGTAAACAATAGATGGCATTGAAGATCTAGCTGAGGCATGGATTCAGTGGGACTTAAGGACTATGGCTCCATCAAAAATGAAATAGAAAAAAAATACCATGTCAGACAGACAGTCTCGATATAATGAGTTGGGTGTTCCTTGTTTTTAAAGGCAAACATGTTACGACAATGTGAATCTCATCATCTACACTATTTTAAGTTAAAGTGAACATCAAACACATGAATAATGTAGCCTTTACTTATTGATGATGTTTACAAAATTAGGTTCCTGCCATGATGGCAATTGGCCAATCTTCATGTTTTTTAACGTTATGTATAAAGGATTAGCAAAGATCCTTCCTTCATGATCTGCCCATTCTTTACCCACACCCAACATCTAGCCAAGGAATCAATGCAAGCCAGGATCCACCAACAAATGTTCTCGTACGCGAGGCAATCATCTTGGGTCTATCAGCAGCTATACCTCATTAGGAGTTTAAGGAGATATACTATGTCACAAAATAGAACCATAGAACTCTACAGCACAAAAACAGGCCCCTTTGCCATTCTAGTCTGTGCCAAACCATTTTATTTTTGCCTCTCCCACTGACCTGCACCCAGTCCATAGTACTTCATACCTCTCTCATCCATGTACCTGTCCAAATTCTTAAATGTTAAAATTGAGCCCACCTTTAATACTGAGTTAGAATTTAACATGAATAAAATGTGGAGCTCAGTCATATTTCTGAATGGTGAGAATTGCACCGTAGCGGCTTTCAGTTCAGCTAATGATTTTGCTGGTTATCTTTGACTCAAAAACCAGAATGAATCACATGAACCTGCATCTATTTCCAGCAAAAAGGGTCAAGTTTTTCTTCTTGGAACCATAGAACATTACAGTGCAGAAGCAGGCCCTTCGGCCCTGATAGTCTGTGCTGAACTATTATTTTCTTGTCCCACTGACTTACAACCCGACAGTAGCCCTCCATACCTCTCTCATTCATGTACTACCTGTCCAAGTTCTTCTTAAATGTTAAAACTGAGCCTGCATTCACCACCTCAGCTGACAGCTTGTTTCCCCTCATGTTCCCCCTAAACTTTTCTCCTTTCACTCTTAATCCATGACCACTGGTTTGTCTTTCGCCTTCCCTCAGTGGAAAAAGCCTATCTACATTTACTCTGTCTGTCCCCCTCATAATTTTAAATACCTCTATCAAATCTCCCCTCACTCCTACTCTTGCAAATTTCTAGAGGTTTACTCTGGAGAGCATTCTGAATGGTTGCATCATTGCCTAGTATACACAGGAGAGAAAAAGGCTACAGAAAGTTGTGAACTCAGCCAGCGCCATCACAGGCATCAGTCTTCAATCCATGAAGGACATCTACAAGAGGCGTTGTCTTAAGAAAGCAGTCTATATCATCACCCAGGCAATGTCCTCTTCTCCTTGCTACCATCAGGAAGGAGGTACAGGAGCCTGAAGACAAAAACCTAATGGTACAAAAACAGTGTCTTCCCCTCTGCCTTCAGATTTCTGAATGGACATGAACCACAGACACTTCCTCACTTTTTCCTCTCCTTTATTAAATTGAAATTTTAGACATGCAGCATGGTAACAGGCTCTTTCGGCCCACAAACCTGGGCCATCCAATCGCACCCAATTGACCTACAACCTCCGGTACATTTTTTTTTTTTTTTTTTTTTACCTCCGGTACATTTTTGGAGGGTGAGAAGAAACCAGAGCCTCTGGGGAAAACCTATGCAGAGACAGGGAGAGCATACAAACTCCTTACAGACAGCGCAGAATTCAAACCCCAGTCCCAATCGCTGGCGCTGAGGCACTGTTGCTCTAACCACTGTGCTAACAGCTAGGCTAATCATGTCGCCCCAACAGTAACCATGCCACATTAATTTACTTATTTTTTAAGATAGTGTATAACAAAAATGTAATTTTTAGCAGTTTTTGAACCTGTAATGCACAATCATGCAGGCAAAAAACAATGAATTTTGTGACACATGTTCATGACAGTAAATTCTGACTCAGACTCCGAGGTCATTGCCTGTTCATCAGCTGCAAGATGCACATCTTCCTTCGGTCAAGGCATCATAGATGTTTCAAAATTGAACCCAATGTTGCATTTATGCAACACTTGGAGTAATTTTTCCCATTCACTTTCAGAATACTCTCAATTGCTCAATATTCCCTCAATATCTCAATTACTGTCTGCGAAATATAAACTTTTCACCAAGTTCACTTCACTGCTGAGATTCTAATTTAAAATAAGAGAACCTTATTCTGTCTTGTTTTAATATCTCAGAACCTCTGTCTATCCTGTATCTTTATACTGTGTTGCTGGAACTGTGAGAGTCATGTAAGAACTAGGATCAGCAAGAGAAATGGACTGTTGAACAGATGCATAAAATGCCCTCATGTTGAGCAGGATCACTTGTTCTGAACTGAACTTTCTTATATTGTCGTATAACATAGAAAGAGGCCATTTATCTCCTGAAGTCTCAGCTGGTTCACAGAGCAAACCCATCAGTCCTATTCCCCCTCATTTCCTTATAACCTATTTCTCTCGCAGGGCTATCAAATTCACCCTGATAGTCCTCCCAACCACCTACATTAGGGGTAAGTGAAAATACAATGGTGGAGAAACTCAGCAGGTCAAATAGAGTACTTTATATAGCAGAAATAAAGATACATAATCAACGTTTCAGACTTGAGCCCTTCATCAAGGACTGTTTGACCTACTGATTTTCTCCAGCATCGAGCTTTTACTTCGACCACAGTGTCTGAAAATTTTCATATTTTACTTTCCTTACAGTAGGGGTAATTTGTGATTTATTAACCTACCGACCAACATGGGCATCTGGGGAAAATCTATGCCATCACATAGGTAGCACTGAAGACCAGGATCAAATTCTGGTCACTGGAGCTGTTAGATAGCGGCACGAGATTTAATTTAAGCATATTCAGGATATACATTGAACAACCAAACTTTCTAAAACATGAATGGCTCACTACAAAAATCTCTGCATTTCCTAATGTTTAAACAGCTCTGCGAGTCTTAATGTCAGTTGAGGTTTTGAAAGCTTTTCATTTTTGCTAATTATTGCGAGCTGGTTATCATTGCAGCTACAGTTGAAAGCAATGCACAGAACATATTGGATAAAGAGATGCACTGAGGCGATGTTTCCAAGAGGTGAATATAACAATCAAATGTGAAAGCCTCAGACTCCAGTTGAGGTCCATTTTAGGTCTTTACAACAACTGGGGCGAAAGTATCCACAGTAGAAGTGCAGTCTTTCACAATTCACAAAGAATACACACATTGGAACGCAAGGGAGTTGCATTGCAATACTATACATGCATATTTGTTACACACTCATTAGACACCATATCCCAAACCCAAAGATAAATTATAATGAACTGGCTATGTTAATATGATGCATTCAATGAGTATAGTTTCTCACACTGTGTTGGCTGCCACTCCATACAATCCCCAACCTGAATGCCAACACTATCATGTCTTGTGAACTACTGAATTGATAAATGAGACTTGGTGTCATATTACACTACAAACAACAATTTGGACTAAAGCCTCATGACTCACATTCAAGAAAATTTGGTTATGCATAAAATAAAGTATTCATTGGATTCTAAATGACTTATTTCCCTGAATGCTGAACAGATGTAAATCTAGGCATGTGCATTGTGACTCCAATATGTCATACATAAGACCATAAGAAATAGGAGCAGGTGTAGGCCATCTGGCCTGTTGAGCCTGAGCCACCATGTAATAAGATCATGGCTGATCTGGCTGTGGACTCGACCCACTTACCTGTCTTGTCCTCCACAACCCTTAATTCCCCTACTTTGCAAATATCTATCTAACTGCCTTAAATATATTTGATGAGGCAGCCTCAATTGCTTCCTGGGCAGGGAATTCCACAGATTCACTACTTTCTTGGTAAAGCAGTTCCTCTTCATCTTTGTCCTACTTCCATGAATCTTATTATCTGTTAAATACAATAAATTACCCCAAAAAATAGTCATGGTTCTAGGAACAACAGTACAAAGTGGAGTTCAGCAATAAATTTATTGAGCCAAATCTTCTCTTTTCTTTCTCTCTTTGGCCTGGCTTCGCGGACAAAGATTTATGGAGGGGTAATGTCCACGTCAGCTGCAGGCTTGTTTGTGGCTGACAAGTCCGATGCGGGACAGGCAGACACGGTTGCAGGGGAAAATTGGTGGGTTGGGGTTGGGTGTTGGGTTTTTCCTCCTTTGTCTTTTGACAGTGAGGTGGGCTCTGCGGTCTTCTTCAAAGGTGTTGCTGCCCGCCAAACTGTGAGGCGCCAAGATGCACGGTTTGAGGCGATATCAGCCCACTGGCGGTGGTCAATGTGGCAGGCACCAAGAGATTTTTTGTACCTCTTCTTTGGTGCACCTCTGTAACAGTGGCCAGTGGAGAGCTCGCCATATAACACGATCTTGGGAAGGCGATGGACCTCCATTCTGGAGACGTGACCTGCCCAGCGCAGTTGTATCTTCAGCACCGTGGATTCGATGCTGTCGGACTCTGCCATCTCGAGGACTTCGATGTTAGGGATGAAGTCGCTCCAATGAATGTTGAGGATGGAGCGGAGACAACGCTGGTGGAAGCGTTCTAGGAGCTGTAGGTGATGCCGGTAGAGGACCCATGATTCGGAGCCGAACAGGAGTGAGGGTATGACAACGGCTCTGTATATGCTAATCTTTGTGAGGTTTTTCAGTTGGTTGTTTTTCCAGACTCTTTTGTGTAGTCTTCCAAAGGCGCTATTTGCCTTGGCGAGTCTGTTGTCTATCTCGTTGTCGATCCTTGCATCCGATGAAATGGTGCAGCCGAGATAGGTAAACTGGTTGACCGTTTTGAGTTTTGTGTGCCTGATGGAGATGTGGTGGGGCTGGTAGTCATGGTGGGGAGCTGGCTGATGGAGGACCTCAGTTTTCTTCAGGCTGACTTCCAGGCCAAACATTTTGGCAGTTTCCGCAAAACAGGACGTCAAACGCTGAAGAGCTGGCTCTGAGTGGGCAACTAAAGCGGCATCGTCTGCAAAGAGTAGTTCACGGACAAGTTTCTCTAGTGTCTTGGTGTGAGCTTGCAGGCGCCTCAGATTGAAGAGACTGCCATCCGTGCGGTACTGGATGTAAACAGCGTCTTCATTGTTGAGGTCTTTCATGGCTTGTTTCAGCATCAAGCTGAAGAAGATTGAAAAGAGGGTTGGTGCGAGAACGCAGCCTTGCTTCACGCCATTGTTAATGAAGAAGGGTTCAGTGAGCTCATTGCTCTATCTGACCCGACCTTGTTGGCTTTCGTGCAGTGACTGATCTCACCATAATCCCAGCACACCTGCACTTACTTGGCCTAACCCACAAAGGCCCCTCCCTCCCGAGCCAGAAGTGAAGTTCATGCAGCAACTGTATCTCAGGCACTAGAATGGTCACATTCCTGGAATGTCCTTAACTACCTCTGACAGAAGACAGATTTTTCTGTGAAGCTGTCTTTCAATTTAAAAGTTGTTGAATGGTTCTGATATTGAGGGACTTCTCTAAACCATTAATATTGATGTAAAAATAGAATATTTTCACTTCTAAAAATCACATAAAGCATTTAGAAATATTTTAAAATGTAATAGTGAAGCCAAATAATTTATAAAAGCAACTTCCCTTCTTCATTGGGATGAAATCAGAAACCCTGGCAAATTTCTACAGAGGTGTGGTGGAAAGTGTGCTGACTGACTGCATCACAGTCTGGTATGGAAACACCAATACCCCTGAACATAAAGCTCTGCAAAAGGTATTTTTGCCCTGTTAAGTACACCTACAGGGAGCGCTGCCGTCAGAGAGCAGCAGCAATCATCAAAGACCCACACCACCCAGCACACACTATGATCTTGCTGTTGCCACCAGGAAAAAGGTAGAGAAACTGATAGGCTTTTATTCACAACAGAATGAAGGTACCTCCGTGCTGGTCGACTGTCCTGAGGAGGGGGCTGTGGCACAGTTGTCTTTATTCAGGGGTCAGTGGGAGGAGCCACAGGTACAGTCAGCAAGGGGCATGTCCTAACATAGCCAAATATGTGTACACTGGTTTAACACAGAACTTGTATTTTCCCACCAGAAATATTATTCAATTGGGAATTTGTTCTTCCTCACTAACTCCATTGTAATTATGTTTCTCCACCTGGAATATAATTCAATTTGTGATGATAAAATATTAACATTTTCATGAAGCACTGACAGAAAGGTAAAGAAGGTGGGAGTGGTGAGGCATGGATGTGTTGGGGCTCTGGTGACAATTGTTATTTGGGCTGAATTCTTTTTGCTTGGGTCAAGTGAAGGGAGAATATGAAACTTATTGTAAGATCAAAGAGAAAGTGACAATTACAGCTGGTGGCTTTACTTTAAAAGTGAGACTTTTCAGTCTCGAGAATGCAACTGGCAGGACGGATGACGGGGTGAGAGACCAAAAACTGTGCTTTATTGGATCATTGGTGGATTACCCGCAAGATAATAGTGAGTTCTCAAGGAGTTAGAGTTTAGAAGAGTAGAGATATAGCCTCTGCATTAAGATTACTCTAGGTTTTCAACCTCAAGTCAAGGTGTATCCACAGAATAAGGAATTCTCTCCTCTTATCATTTATTAAATCCTTGGTTCAGAGTATTGCAGGTGTTCTATATAACAATTCCCACAAAATTAGATTCAAATAAAAGAAAATAGAGAACATTACCATCACAGAGCGGACAACCTTGAGATGAGCCTGACATTTTCAGTACAGCTCCTTAATGCTTCTTTTTATTTTGATATTGTTGAATCTGACCTCTGTTAGCAAACATCTGGGCACATCTGGGTTAAATCTTTGTGGGCATTATTTGGCCCTGATGTACTGGCTGACTGGATACCAGGGAACTAGAACGTCACCAAATGTAAGCCCTGGATAAAGAGATAGGAATTTAGTCTAGGGTGCCTGTGCAATAGATTTTGTGTCTGCATTTTCTACTTGGCTTCAGAAATATATTTCCATGATGTGAACTGCAGAAGAGTGGTAAAGCAACTGGACAAGAAATCCAGAAGATGGGACTAATGATCCAGAGAGACAAATTCCAATCCTATCGTGGGAGCTGTTTCATTACATAAATTGAAATCAGAAGATTTGGGGATACGGAATTACTAAATTATATATAAAAAAAATGCCTGGTCTCGTCTAAATCTGACTCCAAACTAATAATGTGGTTGGCTCTTAATTGTCTGTTGAAATGGCTGAGCAGGCACTTAGCCCTGGCAAACTGTCACAGCTTCCTGGCTGCCAGCATTGGCGGAGTACTTCACCAACATGACGATTCACTCCCACCTTCTCGAGAACAATTCGAGAGGGACCTGCCATCAGTATCCTCATAATGAGTACCGTTCAAGAATGCTTTGCAGCATGTGTCGAAATCATAAAATGATAATGGAGGATTTAAATATGTTATTTCAGTATTTATTGGAGCTTATTTGAATAATTTAACCGGAACTGTTTTAAAAATGTTGGCTACAGAAAACTGTAAAGCAAATTATTAGTCTGTGATGCTACTAATATACAACAGTTATGACAGCAACAATCCCTGCACATGGTCACTATCATTCCCTTAAAGATGTTTGACATGGAATGAAGTGTTTGGTAGAATGATTACATTCCTTCATCCATATTGTGACTACCAGTTCTCCATGTACTTTACCTGAGCTCATGCTCCTTAGCAGTGCTTTAATAGAGACTGCAGTGGAACAGCGGCAAAGCTGCTCACTTGCAGTGGAGAAGGCTGCAGGTGTGCAGAGTGGACGATCCCAAAAAGGCCTGGGCCTTGAAAGTAACTTATTTAAATCCTCTATTATCATTTTATGATTCAATGACACATGCTTCAAAGCATCCTTGAATGGTACTCATTGTGAGGATATTGACGGCAGGTATCTCTGCTTACTGGCTAACCGGCGTAAAGGGATGGGGGAAAGAATGGTAATGATGGGGTCATGAAAGATGTCACTCTGAACAGGTATAGTGCAGTTGTGGTCCACATGGCCTCTTGGGTGGTTTCTTGTGATGAAGGATGGCCTGATTCCTATTCAATTCCATGGGGTTTGAAGTGGCTGATGAGGCCAAAGTAAAACCTCTCCAAACTCTGGCACAGGTGGGGCAGAAAGTACCTGAAGAGGCAGGTGAGAAGGATGTTTAAATGGTGGAGCATGTCATCCACTGTTTATCTAGGGTTTTGTCTGCTCCCTAGTTATGTTCTCAATGTTCCAGGTACCTTTTTGAAATCTCATCCATTTAGTGTAATCTTCAATCATGAATCAGTAGGATGATAATTATTCAAGAGGTTTTAGAATAGTAAGATAACTTGTAATAACTTCTTACTGCAATAGAGCTTACTGCAGTGAAGGAGTCTGCTTTGGCAATCTGGTGTTGGGCCTATAAACAATATGACCTGTCCATTGGAATCAGTTGAATGTTGTAGTGACTATTATCTAGCCGCTCGGAGGCTAAGTAGGCTCTTAACTGCGATGCATTAGAACAAACTCTTAGCGAAGTCCAGATGTGTTTTTAAACTGTTTATGAATGAACAAAAAAGGAACTCATGACATGGTTGTTGTATAAAACCTGATAATAACTGTGGTAACATCCATGAAACATGGTAATGCCTATCATACGTGATAACGGTGAACAGAAAATATCGGTGCCCTTCTCACCCTCCTCGTTAGTCAATGTGGGCTAATGAGTCTCAAACCTCTGAGAAACCCCTGTGCATGTGCCAACAACCGAAATGAATAGTGCATGTGCACCGGAAGAAACAGAACACGTGCAATCTCTGGACCCCGGGACACCATCGACGTCCACAGCCAAACCAAGAAGAATAAACAACATACCTTTGGCTCCTACACTATGACCCCTAATTATTATGTCTCAAATAATAATTAGATAATTATAAATAACACAGTAAATTCCAATATTATGTAGATCTTCTTCATTCTTCAAAAGGCCAGAGGTTACAAGCACATCGCCTTGAAAAAAATGATCTTTATCACCAGTCTGGACCAATAAAGTCTGTAGTCTCTGTAGTGGGCAAGGGGAAAGGTCCTAACAACAAAATAAAGTCAGTTTTGGGCTTGTCAAAGTTCCTCTGTCTCCTGTAAAAGGCAGACTTTGTTGATGGGTCTGTTCAGAAAACTGATTTTGATGTACCTTTTTATCCAGAATGGTCTCAACATTTTTTCCATTTAGCTAGGAGCTTTGAGGTGCTGAATCACCTTGATATGATCATGATGTCTCTTGACATCATGGTGTGAAGTTGTGTCCTGATGTTAGACCATTTCTGTCATTCCTGCATTTGAGGAAGATATCCTTTGATCCATCTTTTCTAGAACAAGTCCGTCATATACTGAACTTGCCTCCACCTGTGATGAACATATATTTCTTCCTTCTGAAACTACCCTGGTGGCATCAATTTCATAGTCTTAAGGAGTAGAAGATGGATCAGGGTAAATGCTTCAAGGTCATTTGGATCTGTAGAAGCCTTGGAGATTGGACAACTGAGAGGATAGCCTCAGTTTCACAGAAAACTGTGTGGAGACCCTCCTCATCAAGACGTTGCACGTGTAGGGTGGAATTGAAAACCTTTTGCACTGATCGAATTGATCACCTCCATAGTGTGAGCCAGCAGGGGATGTAAGATCCAATTGATTCCTTTCTGGAGTAGTGAATTATGGATTTGACCCTGATTCCAGCTTTCAATTGCCTCCCTCAACTCGTGCTGAGCTCCTACAAAACTGGTGCCATTGTCAGATCATAGTTATTTTACTTGACCACGTCTGGCTGTAAAACATCAAAGGGTATTGATGAAAGAGTCTATGTCAAGTGATGATGCTATTTCGAGGTGAGTTTCTCTTACAGCGAAACATGCTTCTCTCCAAAGGATTAAAAAAATCAACTGCAATATTTGTGAAGGGAGGTTAATCAGGGAGAGACTCTGGTCCAGGGGCAAATCTGCCACCTGCAGTGGCATTTTTATGCAGATAAACAACTCATTTCAACACAATTTTTCTGATCGACACAGTGACACCAGAAATCCAATATGGATAACATACAGTTGCAACCACCATGATTCACCTCTTCGTGATCATGTCGAGTAATTAAATCAGGAATGTGAAATCTTTGGCCAGTATGAAAGGATGTTTCATTTCTTCTAGCATTGCTGTTCTGCAAAGTTGCCCACCAACTCTTAATACATCATTTTCCAGAATGGGGTTGAGTTTACGAATGTGACGAGTCCTCTTAACCTTCATTCCTTTTCTCGGACTTGAGATTTCATCTTCAAATCTCTTCTGGCAAAAGCAGATAATCTCCGTCTCAGGATTAGCCAGTTCTTCAACTGTGAGACCACTGTTATCCTGAGTCTCAAGATTTTCTGTCTCCTTTTGTGGCAGATCTCTCTGATGGATGTTATCTGGATGAAGCTGATCAAGAACTCTGCTTGCATGTTTCCTCTTTCTGCCTCGATACAGAAGCAATCCCTTAAGTCTGAGCATCCATGCTACTGCCCTTTTTAAATGAGTCCAGGATGAGAAGTAATGATGAAGCGGGTTACTGGATCCACTTCTCATTTCAGACGTTATCTGAGCAGCATTTAGTTATAGTCTTGATTTCAGAGTCCTTTAGTGAGATTTCTTCCAATCCATCAGGATTTTGAGGCCATTCTTCCAGCCGCCGAAGAAGAAACTGAGGCCCAGTCACCCATATTCTTCAGAAAAGATTTGACTTTCAAACCTCGGGAAGCCATGTCTGCTGGATTGTTAACCATGTTAACGTATCTCTACTGTAGTGCTTGTGAGACTTAGTCGATTTCAGCAACTCTGTTGGCCATGAAAGTTCAGAACCTTGTGGTCTCATTGTTGATGTACTTGAGCACAGACGTGCTATCGGTCCAGAATATGGAGTCTACTAGTTCCATCTGCTTCCCTTTTCTCCACACTGTACCATTCTGCTTGCCATAGTTGTAGTTGTCATCTCCATTCAATGAATAGTGGCTGGCTTTAATGGATCCTCTCTTGCTTTTCCCATCACAAACCCACAATGTGCCTGACCATGGTTATTATGCAGTAACAGGTAACTAACCATTCCATAACTGTCCTCACACACATCAGCAAAAAGATGCAGTGACAGATGTTACTGTTCCAAAGTTTGTGGGTTTGAAACATCTGTCAACCTTAAAGTCTTCCAGCTTATGAAGATCCTGAATTCAACACATCCATTCCTATACAATGGTGTCTGGTATCGTATCATCCGAACCAATCCCTTTCCTTCACAAATCTTGCAGAATCTTCTTGGAAGTCAGGATTACTGGTGCCAATGTTCCAAGGGAATCATATGTCGAACTGTCTGCTGAAAGAATTCACCTTTTTTATGAGGGTTTGGTCTTATAAAGATGATTTTGAACTTAAAAACATCAGACTGTACACACCATTGTACCCTTAACACCTTCTCCACAGGAAGGTTGTCATGGTCCAAGTTCAGATTCTTCATTTGTTTTGCCCTCTCTGGTTCAGGTATGGCAACAAACACATGACGATTGTTAACTTATCCACTTGGTAAGTAGAAAGCCTCCCTTGAAACAAATCACTTGTAGCTCATGATAAGGAGCTATTGCGTCTTCTTCTGAGGCTGCTGAGGTGAGGCAGTCATCCAGTTGTTCATGAATTTGAAGGGGATGAAGTTGCTCCAAATAGATGTACTCTCAATCTGTATCCAACAATGTTCTGAATGTAGTTTCCATCAGGCCACCAGAGGAACCATAACAAGTCACGGTCTTAATTTGGTACTTTCACTTGGTGGAACATTGCTTCAGCATCTGTAGTGATGACAACAGGTTCTTTACGGAATCTACACAAGACTTCTATCAATGTACTGGTCAGTTCTGGCCCCTGTAAGAGCTGAGAATTTACTGAAACTCCCCAAAATGTCACTCCACAGTTAAACACCACTCAAAGTTTTTTCTTTTGTGGATTAAAAACCCCATGGTGTGGTAGATACCATTTTCTGCCATCCCTACATTCCAAGATACTATCTGTTACTTTCTCTGTATAACTATTGGATATCATGTCAGACATGAAGTTGGTGTAGTCCAAAAAAAAGGAAGACTCCTTGAATCTTCTCTTTAGTTCAGTGTATGCTGTTCAACAACACTTCTATTGTCAGGCATGCGCATTTCTCTTCCCTTTAAAGGTAATCCAATGCAATAAAAATGGTCATTGACTAGCTTGGCAAATTTTAGGCCTTTTTATAGAGAAAAAGAGCAAATGTAAAGACAGAGATTCCCCGCTTTTACATCGCTGCGCTTACCTCCAGAAGGCGCAGAACCCTTCACTGATCTGCCACCATGGTCCCTGTCCTGTGGGTCATTCCCTCTGCTTCTCCTTCTCAGATGGGGAGTTATCTTTCTTATTTTCTGGTGTCCTGTGCCGGTCCTCTCCTTCCCGGGAGTCTGCAACCCCTTGTGGCTGTTGCTAATCGTAGGTGCCGTTACCTTGGGTACAGACCCTGCCATCATGTGATTTTAAATAAAACTACTGTTGGCTCCTTTAATGGGCCATTTAAAGTCTGTACAGAGCTGATGGTAGTCAGACTGGAGGTTGGACCCTGTGGAGCATTGTGTCTCCACTCCCTGCTCTCCATGGGTCCACACCAGTGGCATTTTACACAGCATGTAGCCTGTTATTCTTGGTGACAGCTTCCAATTAGGGAATGAATATTAAGAAACAATGAGCCAAGTAGCAGAACAAATTAAAGGTTTTTGTTAATTCAGTGGCCCTGTCAGACATAAGATTATTGATCTTGATTACTAAGGACTACCTGGTTTCATGTGTAGGAAGGTGTTTCAAAGCAGCTGACGTGGACATTTACCCCCTCCATAAATCTTCGTCCACGAAGCCAAGCCAAAGATAGATTCATAATGAACTGTTCTCAAGCAAAGTGCATTTGAATATACAGTATTAACACAACCCAAACAAGACCAACAAAAGAACAAAAATGTAGTAACTTGTTTCCTTTAATTTTCACTTAATGTTGAGTTTTGTGGTGCATGGTGGTAAATAACATTTAAAAGAAAATGACTTCTTTTTTAGATTCATAGTTTCCTAGTTCAATGCAAAGGTAACAATTAACTAGTTATTTATCTTATGAGTTAGCCTGCCAGTCTTTCTGTAAAACAAAATTGCAGAGATTTTTTTTGTATTAAGTTCCTGGGAATACAATGGACAGGAAAAGCCTGCTGTGTAAACTCAATGCCAATGTCACCATTTTGGTTGCTAAGGAAAACTTACATTGTGGAAGACTCGGACTATATTACAACACATACTTATTTCAAGAACCGAGAGCAGTGGTTCTTTTTGTTTAATTTCTCTTTAAGTTTTACATTTTGTGTTGAGAGAAAAGATTCATAACCTTACAATCCATCATGATATACCATTCTCCGATTATAAACCAGTTCTTAGTAAAATGCAAAAGTCGGCAGCCGCTGTGATTGTAGTAAAAACACATCGAAGTGCTGGAGGAACTCAGCCGGTCTTTTCAGCAACCATAAAAAGCACAGATATATTGCCGACGTTTTGGGCCTGAGGCCCTCTTCAAGGAATGCCTTTTTTTATATAAAGCTGCCCTTTCCAAGGCTGCAGTTGTGCTTTACAAAGCAAAATAATGTTTAAAGGATGCATCCTGACCATTTTAATCTGTGAGTGGGATAGGCACTCAAAGATAAATTTGTTTTTAAGTTATCAATAATATGCATCTTAAAATAACTATTTGGGAGAAGTTTTCTCAGTGACAGTCCTAACCGAAGTTTTGGTTTTGATCTGATTGCTATGCAAAAACTTCCTACTCCCACTGCCTTTCCCTGTTTTGGTGACATGCCCCTGAACAGGACCAGATCCCGATCTCCCATTTAAAAAAATGCTTGCAACTAAAATCAGCGTTTATCACAAAAGCCAGTAGGATTAGGAAAACAGGAAGGAAAAGTGCTCTAAAAATGCAAATTGATTTAAGCAAATTTAAAAAAAAATGACTCCATTGGAAAGAAAACCAGTGGAAACTTTCAGGAAAACTCTGAAATTCTTTTAAAAGAATTCTTCCAACAACTGCATCGGTGGTCTGACGTAGAGAGACGCAGGAGCTGCTTTATTTGTCCCTTCTCAAATTACAAAAATTTCATGCCGTTAAAAAGTTGAAAATCAATTTGATAAATGTAAGCCTTCGATCAACAACAGCAGAATAATCTAGCCTTTGAACTTGTGGATCATGCTTGATTTAAAGATGCCTTCGTCTGTTTCCCTCGTGAGGCATATCCAAATTTTGAAAAATAGGATGTATCCCAGGCGTTTTGTTTTCTGCCACAAATTCAAGGGCTGTTTTTTCATAAATACAGTAATTGACTTGTACTTTGCTAACCAAAGGAACTGATCAGGGACTGATGAAGTGTAAAATTTATTGTTTGCTTGGTTGCTGCCTTCATTGTTTGTACATATTTTATTCGTTCTTTTTGCATTCTGAAATAGTGTTTGCAGTGCAAATACATCCACAGTTAATAGAGGATAACTGGTAACACATTTTGAAGGTTTTGGGCCTAAAAGGGATTAGTGCAGATAGATTTAATGGGCAACATGGACATGATAGGTCAAAAGACCTGTTCCTTTGCGGTCTGACTCAATAACAAAGTTACATTATTTCTAAAAGAACTTACATTGTGCAAAGCAGCATAACTGATGGTGGTTTCTCTAAACTTCTGCATAGTGGCAAATCCCAGAACAATTGGACAAATGCTACAATTCTTTAACTGGTGCCCATTAATATTAAATAAGTTACAGGTCAAATTCTGATGCCATACTGGAGAGGGATGAATGTGTATGCAATATTCTGAAAGCATGTGAAGTAGACAGGGTATTTGGGTCCGATGCTGATTTGATTCCTGTATTGTCACTTTGGAGCTTAAGGCTCCATCATTGCTCATGATTGAATATATATTTGGCACCACAAATGATTCTCTGAACCATTCATCAACTGTATAACTTAAAAAGATAATAAAAAAAAACTTTAGACTGGTGCCTGGTATTAGTTTGATCCAAAAATACTTGCTATTTTTTTAGTCATTTTGAATTGCACAAGTGTGGTGGATGCTAAAGGAATCTTCTAATTTTAAAGCTTCTGCTCAATCCAGTTCCCCCAGAGATTTATGGGTATTTGTGGAATGACCCTCTGTAATGCAGCATGTCTGGTATAATGTAATGAGCAGAGGACATTCAGAGCAGAACAAGCTGCCTAAAAGGGGGATGGATTGTGGGGGGGTGGGGGGGGGGGGGTGGTGGGCAAAGACCTTATTTCCAGTGACAGTGAACTTCTAAAGTCAGGCTCCTTACAGGCGATCCAGGCTGAAACTATTTGTTAAGAGTCCCAGCCTGAAACATTGACTGCTCACTTCTCTCCTGACCTGCTGAGCTCTTCCAGTTTCACATAGTTTGCTCAAGATTCCAGTATCTGCAGTTTTTGTGGTTCTGCAGTTTTTGTTACATCTGTATCATTATTGCACGAGAAATCGTTAAGGCTTCATTCCAATACGGCCAAACTATATTTCATTCTCTTTTGCTATAGACTAACAGGTGGAGCAAGCATGTGGCTCTCTGAATACAGGCTTCCCCAAAAAGTATACAGGCTTCCCCCAGAGAATACAGGCTTCCCCCAAGAGAATACAGCTTCCCACAGAAGAATACAGGCTTCCCCCAGAAGAATACAGGCTTCCCCCAATATAGGTGTTGTGGAGTGTACTTTACAAGTGTTGCACATCAAACTCCTGTATGACTGAACGTGAAACCGTGGTCACGGGCAGTGAATTCATTGATCGATGCTTTACATTTGGATAGTAATATAATGGCCCTGTATCTAATGTCCCAGCTGAATCTTCCTCTGGGTGACATATAACCATATAACCATTTATCTGGTAACAATTCAGTTCACAGTGCCAGTGTACATCCTGCACATCTGCTGAGTGACAATGCTCTTGCCATTAATCAGATTAAGTGCGATTAAGCAGTCAATTGACTGGGGAACCATGAAGAGTGGAAGTTACAA